>NC_043706.1:139114237-139115394 GCF_006229205.1 Suricata suricatta
GAGAAATATTTAATGAATGTAATAATAGAAGTGAAAAAAAATAAAAAAGACCTCAGAGCCAAGGCCCAAAGAATAGAGACATGATAAATACAGTGAATTTGGAAAGAAAAAGAATGTCGCCAATGATTAAAGTACAAGAGCACTGAGAAGACAGACGAGGTCCCTAAGCCAGTGAATTCTTCTCTTTACCTCCTCACGTCCAAATGATCCCATAATAGGATATTTCGGAAGTTCCATGACAATACGTCTCAGATTTTCCGAGGTGGTCCAGATACCAGGGATTCTACTCCACAGTTCCATAAATGTGCTACTGTTGAGCACACAGAAATAATGGCCTTCCAATAAATAACCGCAAACAATGGTGGAGATCTGATTGAAACAGAGCGGGGGCGGGATACAAAAACGAAGATACTTTTTTTTAAAGACAGTATTGACAAGAACTGGTTTTATTTGTTGCCTTTTGTAAATTCATCTGGGCCACGGGAAAGACTTAATAACGTCATGCATTTTAACATACACAGGTCTCCTGGCAAAACGAGGAAGGTTTTGTTTCCAGGAATAAATTAGTTAAGGACATTCTCAGAAAGGGTCCTTTGACCCTCCTGCGGCTGTGTTTCTGAGGGGACTCTGGAGGAGAGGCCTGGAGGCGACAGGCCCCGGGGTAACTGAGCTGCCGGTGAGCCAGGCCGCCACATTAAGCGACGAATCAGAGCGAGCAACGCAGTCACATGAGAATTCTTTTCTGAATATTGTTTTCTTCCCATGACTGAAAGCAAATTCCTCTGCCTGTTTCAGATCACTCTATCGACAGCAGCCTTCTCCTTTGACCAGGGGAAAAGAAGACAGAAGGAGTGCCTGTGCTTGCATTTTGCTGAAACACTGAAAGACTGAAGAGCTCGGACTCCGGCCCGCGCTGGCCCCCCAGCGGGTCACCCCTCCCTCTCACGTCCCATCAAAGCACGCTATCAGGCTGCATGTAATATTTTTAAAATATGTGCCGTGAGTCAATAAAAATCCTAACCCACTATAGGTTAAATGGTCCAAATGTTTCGTATAGGCTCTATTGTTGATCCCAAATAACTGTACGTTTAGGTAAAGACTTAGAGTTACTGGGGTGTGTGTATGCACATGTGTGTGTATATAGGTTTTTATTTGAT
>NC_043706.1:139115494-139136891 GCF_006229205.1 Suricata suricatta
CACGCTATCAGGCTGCATGTAATATTTTTAAAATATGTGCCGTGAGTCAATAAAAATCCTAACCCACTATAGGTTAAATGGTCCAAATGTTTCGTATAGGCTCTATTGTTGATCCCAAATAACTGTACGTTTAGGTAAAGACTTAGAGTTACTGGGGTGTGTGTATGCACATGTGTGTGTATATAGGTTTTTATTTGATATATCCAATGTATATTTCATATATTTTACATAAATATATATAATAAATGTTCAATGTATAACACATATTTAAATATCTTAAGCATAAAGGTAAATATGTTTAGTTAAAAAATAAAGTGAATATGTACATAGTTAAAAATATGCATATGCACAAATACACAAAGTTAAAACACATGCACTGAACTACTGACATGGGAAAGAACAGCATTAAGGCACACGCTACGGGAAACCCTAATGTTGTCTATACAAACGGCTACTCTCAGAATGCTGTGTGTGACAGGATGGCATACTGACCTACTGATTCTGGTTAGTTCCTGCTTAACAGGTAGAATGGTTATTCATTCCTGTCCTGAAACCCGGCTCCCCACATCAAGGGAACTGTTCATAGCCACTGTATTGAAAGGCCTCAGCACCCAGTCTGTGGGTCCAGGGAGAGGAACTGAAAGGAACCATTCCAAGCAGGTGCGGCGTCCCGGGGCCAGCCTGCATGGCCTCAAGAGCTAGAACATTTGTCTCCCCTCCCAAGTCTGTGTTCAGTGCAGATAGTGGGGATTCCGTTGGCCAAGATGGGTGTATCAACATCCCAGAAACTGAATAAGCACACAGGAGGGCTCTTGTGTTTTCCTCAGAGATCTGGTTGTTAAACCTTCGCCAGCACAGCTAGCTCCGAGTCTAGAAGATACAAATGGCCCAGCCAAGCAGACGGAAGCCAAACTTTGCCAAATCAAGGCAGGGAAGTGCTGTGGCCGCTTTCTGAGCTGCGGGCAAACAGCCAGGGTCTCCTCGGTGCAGCCCCTGATGGGAAGGCAGGCGTGTGATTTTGAGGGCCAATGAACATGAACTATTGCGTGTTGAGTTGCCAAGCAGTTTAGAGACAGAAAAACAGGGTAAGACAGTGGACATTCACTTATATTTTGTTCCTTGTGAGGCATGTTCAAAACAGTAGCTCTAGAGTTGTGGTCAAAGGGCAGACCAAAAATTTGCCTCAACCACACCCGCTTAGTTGAGAGCAAGGAGGTAAGGGGGCACGCGGAGAGATGAAGGACACAGAGAACTTTCTCGATGAAAGATGACAGACTCCTCTTGAGGTCTGGAGGACAGCGTGCAAAAGAACCGAGGTTGGATAAGGTGGGAGGGGTCAGATGAGAGCAGCAGGGTTCAGACGTTCCTGAGTGGATGACACTCTTCCCCAGAGAATTTTTGGTCATCATTTTTATTTTCAGTTCGTATGGTGACTCATGTTTTACTTTAAATGTATTCTTAAGACTTCTCTTCATCTCGATCCCTGAAGTTTGGTCCTTTCTTGACCATCTGTCATGTAAAATGAAGAGATGAAGCCCTGTGCAGAATCTCTACCTCTTTTCTCTCATTTCTGAGCTTTCTGCAGCCATACCATGATTTTTACATTTTCCATGTGACATTTACATTTTGTTCTGTAACATCCATGCGTATATCTCCCCCACTTTGCCTATAGGTGGATTCTAGAAATTAAGTTAAACAAGCACAGTGATATACTGACTTTAAGCAAATTATATTCACTGGATCCAACTTTAAGGAGAGGTCCTATCCTATCATATACTAAAACCTGGGTCACTCAAAAAGAGGAGTTTTTTCCAAAATTTGCATTGAATGCATTATTCTTCCTTATACACAATTAATTGCTTTTGTAATTTTGTTTTATATGTGGGAAGCTTCTAGCACAGATGTTGGCTTTTCTTGAGTGTCCAACTGCTGTTCTTTCATCTTGCTGACAGAATAAACTTACACCTTCTCAACCTAATACTAAACTCCTCCGACATTTTCTCTAACTCATTACCTGATTGTTCTAGAGTAAATGCCTCCTTTTCCAGGTCTGCTATCAAACTGTCTTTCTAGAATTTTCTTACTGAATACTCTGTCTTCCTTTATCTTGGGCTTCAATTTTATTTCTTCAGGAGTACATCTTCAAGTTACTATTTTTTCTCCTCTGGGAATCCTTCACTTTCACTCTGAGATGCCCATGCTTCCCGTTTTGCTCATTTCTCTTGTCTTTTGTGGGAGCCCAGATCATGTCAGATATTTCCAGAAAAGCTGCATGGGAGGGAAACATTTCTGGACCCTCATGTCTACATGTGTCTTTACTGACTTGCTCTGATGGTCAATTTTATGTCAGTCTGACTGGACCACAGGTTAAGCATTACTTCTGAGTACACCTGTGAAGCTGTTTCTGAATGGGATTAGTGTCTGAATCTGTGTTTTGGGTAAAGCATATTGCCCTCCTAATTTGAGCAGGCACCAACCAATCTGTTGAAGGCCTGAATAGAACAAAAAAGCAGAGGAAGAAGGAATTCATGCCTTTTTGTTTCCTGCCTGCCTGTTTCCTTTGGAGCATCAATTTTCTCCTGCCCTTGGACTAGGATTCATCTCACTGACTCGTCTCCTTCTCAAGCCTTTGGACAGAGACTGGAATTAACAGTACAGACATTTCTGGGTCCCCAGCTCACAAATGACAGGTGGGGGGATTTCACAGACTTTATAATTTCATGAGTCAACTTATAATCTCTCTCTCTCTCGATAAATATATAGGTAGATGATAGGTATAGATACCTATCTTGATAGACATATCTATATCTTGATAGATCTATTATGCATCTCTATATATATTTCCATGAAACAGAACCAATAGGATGTTACATATATTCTCTCTCAGAAGCTTGACTAATACAATTATACACTTAATAAGAAGTTGAGTAAGTATAGGATTCCATGTTGAAAGGAATTTCTCAGAATACCATGGGCATTTCCCATCTTCTAGCACCAGCAGGCTTCACTGTGGTATAGACGGACTTTTTCAGTAGATAGGCTGGGATCCTGCCCAGGCCAGAATGAAGACACTCTACTCCGGGGCTCCATCTTGATTTCTCTTGGTCAGATGATAAGTAATATTTCCAGCAGCTTCTTTTGCCATTAATTTTTGTGATTGATTTTACAACCTTCTAGGGAACAGTGTGGGTTATATCCAATTTTTCGATGAAGAATATAATTCTGAGTACTATTTCCAAGGTTTTGTTCCTTTCTCTGTCTTTAGAGACTAAAATCCTCTTTTTCATTTCAGAGAGCATTATTCTGCACTGGTTTTTGGAAGAATTCCATTGATTTAACAGACACTTCACTGTGCTTTCACTAAAAATAAGGCACAAGCTTCAACAGTTTTGCCAGTATTTCAAAATAATTTATAACCAAAGACTTGTGTTATGGATTATTCATTGTTAAGATGATCATCTTTAATTACTATACACACTTAAAAATTATTTCTGCAAAACAACCACACTTAAAAATCTGTAATCCTTATACATACAGGTACGTATTCCATCTTGTACTGGAATTTTGCTCACAATCTGTGCTTGCCAAGCTATTCTAAATTGTAGTGTTTATTTTCATTTTTACTTTGGTGCTTAATGTAAAGCTGGGACAGCATAGTTCTGTGCATTTCTGAGATAAAAAGATAACAGCCCTCTAAGCACAGGTACACCTCTAAGAACACTGAAACTGTTAGAACATAAGTTTCTATAAAACCAAAACATAAAGGTAGTCTTTTGCTAAATCTGTATGAACAATAGTACTGAATCAATTTAGTTCTGCCCCGCCAGGAGCTGCCCAGCACGTGACAGTCATGGGAGCTGGTCACTGGTGCCCAGACCACAGGCAGAGGAGTCCTGGACTCAGAGAATCTTCCAGATTGATAATCGGTATCTGTACACAAGTCTAGGTCTTCCGTAGCAAGTTCTTCCATATGTTCTCTCCCCCGCTCTTGTATTCCTCAGTTATTAGAGAGGAGGAATATCTTTTAAATCTTCCAAAGAGCTACCTTGGTATTTGAAAAACCAACTGCTTTCTGGAGATTTAGTGAATTGTATTTGATGACAAAAGTATAGTAAAATGGTTTGAAATCATTCTGAAAGAGGTTAAAAACAGTATTTTATGACACATACTATTTCTTTACAAAGTGATAAAAATCTGTGTAATTTAAAATCTCAGATTTTTTACGTAATTATTGCAAACATCTGTAGAATTCCATTCAAAGAAAGAAAAAGCAGTACTATAATTTGGACATACAAAATTTAGCCATGACAAAATTAGGGGTATAGCCTTTAGTCTATTAATTTTTTAAAATGCATCTCAAGGAATGATTCTTCTTTTTATGAAGTCTTTGTATCAATACATATTTAATTGGCAAATGATAATGTGGAAAAGAGAAAAATGCAAATGAAAATTCATGTAATTTCCTCCCATAATTAATACGACCTGTGAGCAAAATATGTCTCGAACCTTAGTTCCAGCAACTATACTGTGTTCTGCTCTATTTTATAAGGGAATGATAGAAGAGAACAGAAAGTAAAAGATAACATCCCGAACACAAAAGGTTCTGCGTTTATTCTCAAACTGCTCACTGACCTACTGAGCCAACTTTAGAGGCTTTTTTGCCTTTTGGTGCCTCCTGATCTTTGTTTATAAAGTACATGGAGGGCATAAACTCAGAGGAGACTCAAATAAATAACTCACAAAGAAAGGTTAAAGCAATTTGGGGTTGTTTAAACTGGAAAATAGAAGAATAAAAACCTGGGGGGAAATTTCAGGTGTGTACCAGAGGAAAATGTGGTTATAAACACGTAGGAAAGCACATTTGTATGAAAGTATGATCGCAAGGTAGTACTGAGGAGGTTCTAGACTCTCTGTCCTGAACTTCAGGACAGGTGATGACTGTCATCTGCGGGAGAGAATATGTACATTCTCCTTCCTGAAGGAAAGTTTCACATTGGCAAGAGGAGATCCTACATCTGTGACAACGCATTTCCATAAATACTCCATGATGCAGGGGACAGGCCTCAACTACTCGGGAAGTGAAAACAGGAAAGAAATAAGGGATGCTTTAATGATTTCCATAATGGCAGAGGATGCCAGCGTGTCTCCTCTGCAAATAATGAAATATTTCAGTAATTGCTTCTGGACATTAACTATATAGACTGGTAGTCTTCTAAGGGGATTTTTCCCCATGAATAAATTATTACTAATAACATATTGCAAATATTCATGCAATAGAAAAAAATCACATATATTTAAGTATTCAAATAAACTTTCTCTAACTCAAGAGAACACTTATTTTCATGTTCCCTGTGTTCTGAAAGAGCCAGAACAGGATGAAAGAGAACAGATATGTGAAACTCTACAGAAGAATCCAAAACCTGTGCCTCAAGGCGATGCTCTGGTGATGAAGGGGCAGTCACTCATCACACAGAGCTGGGCACAACTTGGCAGGTAGGAAGTGCTACCTTCTGGGGGCCCTTTGGTAGGGCAGTTTAGAGCTGAGCCCACCAAATTTGATTCAAATGAACATACTTATCCAATCTCCGGGGGTGACTATTTTATATTTTCAACAAGGTTTAAATTCCCTTCCCACATTCTATAGAAAAAGAAGTGTTGACTTCTGGGCTTTGTTTTCTCAGCCATTTATTTCTCTTTCAGAATCGCTACACTCAGCTAAACATCTCACCTCTTCAAAGAGCTGCCTTCTGTCCAGCTCTTGTCATCTGGATAATGTGCTTCTGTTTTGCACATACCCCCAAAACATTGACAAAATATCTGCTATTCACAACGGTTTGGTACTATTGTTGCCATAGGGAAAATGAGGAAGAGTAGCAAATAGAGAGCATGAAAATAAATACACATCAATATTGGAATTTAGCATCCAATAAAGATGCGACTTCAAATCACCCCATAGACAGCATTGAAATAGATTTAAAAGACAGCCAAGTTTAAATTGTAACTTCATTTTATTTCTTAAAAATAAATGGGAGCTAAGTAAGGCAAAAATTTAACTGTAGAAAAATCAAAGCACCAAAAGTATTAGTAGAAAAAGCAGATGAAAATTTTATAATTTTGGAGTAATGCAATTCTTTCTAAGCTGGCACTAAGATCAGAACCCATAAAGAGTAGATAAAAGTATCTGACTACCCAGAACATTTAATTTTCTTTCCTATGGCAACAAAACCAAATCAAAAACAACCTTCTGGTAGTCTGCAATACTGGCAGCTGCTAATGAGTGGCTCTGCAGAACACTGTGGTGCCCTTCCCTCGATCTGGGTGTGTCTGAGACTTAGTCCATTCTGGCTTTATCAGAGTCACGAAGCCATAGGAAATATTATAGGCCAGCAGGTGTCACACAGTCACACTGTCCCCCTTCTATATTCTGTTCTGTCTCAGAATTTTGAGAATGGCTTATTTTTTTAAGACATAGGCTAATTTGTTAAGAAGTAATAACTAGCTGGAACATTCCATTAGTCAACCAACTGGGAAAAGTACAAGCAATATACATCTCAAGAACCTAGTTTCTTAAATAAGCAAAAAAGATTTTACAAATCAAGAAGAAAAAAAGACAACTCTATACAAAAATAAAATGACTTAAGAAGTCATTCGAAGGGTCAGAATACAAGTGGTGCCAATAATCCTTTGAATATCAAGCTCAATCTTAATCCTGTTTAAAAAATGGAGTGAGATTCCATTATTTGTCTATTGGATTGCAACATATTTAAAAGCTTAGCAATAAATAAAATAAAACAGCAATAAACAGAATAGAGATGTGTGGGCCTACTATGCTCTCATGTACTACTCTTTGGGAGCAATTTATCAATTTATGAAAAACACAGTGTATATAATATTTGACCCACCAATAAAATTCCTAACAAATGCTTTATAAAACTACTTCCTCGAGGATACAAAGATATGTAAAATATCATGAACCAAATGTTGTGTCCCCTCTAAATTCACTGAAGGCTGAACCCCCAATGTGACTTGGTGCTTAGATGTAGGACCTCTGAGAGGTAGCCAGGGTTAGATGAGGTCATGAGGGTGGATCCCCATGAGGGGACTAGTGCCTTTATAAGAAAAGAGACCAGAGCATTCTGTCTTTCTCCTCCATGTGACGACACAGACAGAAGGCAGTCATCTTCAAGGAATTCCTTAGAGGGTTCTCAATGGGAATGGAGTCTTCTGCCATCATGGATCTGGGACTCCCCAGCCTCCAGAACTACAATAAAATAGATTTTTGTTGTCCAAGCTACTCAGTCTATGGTATCTGCACTGTATACTATAGTAGAGTCAACGTCATTATTTACAATATCTTAAATGTTGAGAAGTTTGACATATCCATCTATAAGAATTTCATTGAAAATATGACAGCAAATCTATGCAATGTAATACTAGCAGCTACTTACAAGAATAAGGCAGAACTGTACATATGGATCTAGGAGGATATCTAGATGTTGGCAAAGGGAAAAAAAATCAAGTTGTAGACCAGAACGTACTGGAGGATTCTATTTGTGAGCCCTTATGAAAAAAATATGAGCACACACTTATTACATGTCTGTACACAGATATATAACATCTCTAAGTAGACACAAGGGGCTATTACTGGTGGCTAGGTCAGGGGATTGGAAGTATTGATGTTGGACCACAAGGCATGGAGAGGGAATAGAGACTTCATTTTCACTCGACACCTGTCTGGATGAGTTAGTTGTTAACATGAAATTTTTATTAAAAAGAAAAGAAAAAGAATGAAATGCTCCTAAGGCCTTTGTGTCAAGAGCTTCGCCGTCCCCCGAGGCACCGATCACGGGAGCACTCTTAGTCTTCATCTTTACTCTGGGCTCACAGATGTATGCTGAGTTGCGCTGGTGACACTGTGCACACACCATCCCTCTCTCCTGGTCGGTGAGGCATCCGGAGGGTTGGGAAGGAGCATGGAGTTTGCCGGGAGAACAGACAACTACGGTCCCCACGCTGGCTCCTGACGCTTTGACTCGTGACGAGTGAGCAGCCACAAGACGCCCCAGCAAGCAGGAGGGGCGCCTTCCTTCTCCCTCCCAGGCTTCCCAGTCATGAGCCCGTGGAAGGAGCAGCGAGTCCTCTAAGGAGCCTGAGGCAGCTGCAGCATTCGCCCACAGCCCAGACTCTGAATTCCGACGGGACGAAATGGACAGGCATCACTGACAGTGATATCATTTTAACCTTTTACCCTTTCTAGATTAATTTTCCTGAATCAGACGAGTGTTTTGTGGAAGAACATCTTATTATGTGATGTTCAAACAGAATCACATTCACTCGCAACCTTCATTTATATACACTTATTCTGATATGGGTTTTTTTTTAGGCCTTGAAAACCAAAATAGATTTTTAATTTTCTTATACAAAATCATAAGCCTTTATATCTTAGTGTTAGGTTTCTTAATATCTTTGGTGCCATCCCTTGTAAATGTGAGGACTGATTGATCTCTGTTATGCATGTGAGACAGACCAGATCTAAAAGATGGTCGGAGGCAAGCAGACCTTGAAAGTCTCGTGAAACTGGAACATTTCCATTACTCCACCATGCTGTGCGGCAAACAGGCACGCCAAGCAGTTCATGGCTCTTGGCAGGGTGGTGCACACACAAACTTGGTGTGGTAGTTTCACTTAGCATTCTCATTTGGAAAACGTTCTGGGGTATGTAAATGAATAACTGGGAACTGTCCAAATAGGCACAGTATTACAGTTTAAAACTATGAATATATATGAGAGAGGCAGAGTCGCCATTTCATTGAAGAAGGAGTGAGCATGGTCCCTAGGTGCAAATCAGAGGGATGAGCAGGAATGTGAGGCCCAAATTATGACTAGACAACCACGGACAACATTTATTTTAACTGTATCAACTGGCAAAGGAGATAATGTTTTTTTTTTAAACTAAAAACAAAAACAAAAAGCATTACCCCTAATTGTTGAAAAAAGAATAAAAGGAAAAAGCAGGGCATAAGGGGAGAAACACCTAGTGGGACCCTGAACCAGATGGCACAGCTGCTGAGGACACTGACATTGGGATATGAAGATTTAAGTTTTTTTTTTTTAATAAGAAAATAAAGGTCCGTTTTTGTGTTTCAGGTTACAGAGACAAAAGGTACTCTGGCAGGATTACAGAGAAATGAGAGCCTGAGAGAAAACTCATGAAAAGATCAAGAATAGGGGACTATTTCTGAGACAGGAAACTCCATATATAATAGAGTAAGGGCAATGGGATAATATTTTGAATTGTAATATCTCTCTATAAGTATACAAGGCAGAATTCCAATAGCTGAGTGTTGTAAGCCAAATTCAAAACAAATAAAAAGGTAAGCAAAGAATAATTTAAAGCCATGAAGTGGAAATGGTATGGTTACATTGGAATTTTAAAAACAGTGTCATGGAAGCTTTGGGATGAAGTCAGGGAAGGAGACTACTGCCATAGTTTGGGTCCTGTAGATCTTCTTGAGTCAAAATTGGTCTTTATTTACTACTTATTCCTGCTTCTCTGCTATTTTTTCACTTTTTTTTACCTCTTTCATTTTAATTTTTAAGTTTTATGACTCACCTGCCACAAGGCCTTTCCTCATCTTTCTTTGCCGAATTATAACAATCTTATAAACATAGACCATGTAGAGCTTTAATTTTTCCATTTCTAACTCAAATTCATGGCACATGTTTGGGATTCTCCCTTTAAAGAAAATCCCATAATTTCCAAAAGCACTTTGAGATTAATATTTGTGGTAATAATGAGATTTTCTTTGAAAGCTTCTTAGTATCTCGATGCAGAGAAACAGTAGATTACAGTGATGGTGAACTTTTTATGGTTAATGAGTTCAGGAAAACTACATGATCAAGTGGCTAGCTCCCTAAGACTGCTGGTTTTGGAAGGTTCTAACGAAGACCTAAGAGATTCATAGACAGCTGATTTTACAACGTTTAGGTACCCGATGGCATGATACTACTATAGCCACAAATACGAAGCAATATTCAGAGTCCAAATACAGTCAAACTCATTTTCACTGTAAAAATTTAGTTTTTCAATTTGCCTCCTGCTGCATGGAAGTAATATACCAGGTGATTCATTTCCACATTTGAACTGTTGTTAACCACAATGGGTGAAGGAGAGAGCTCAATCCAGGGTTGGGCTGTTGTGTCACACTTGGGAGAAAAGGGAATAAAATTATGGTGCAGAATGACCTATCAAATTTCCTTGACAGGTGCTAATTCACTTTGATCTATCCTTCACCATAATTTCATCGGTGGGGAGGGCATACATATTTATAAGTGTGGAAGCAGGCTGCTGTTGTTCTGTTTGTAATTTACAGCAACAAAGAATTCATTTAGATTTCCATATTAGAAGTCCCAAGGTGACCCTGTAGTGGAAACCAGCCCCCTGCTGTGTAGGATTCCTAACATAATAAAGAATAAAGGAAAACAACAGTACATCACAGCCTGGGCTCATGGGTAATAAATTCACATATTTACCACTGAAACAATAGTGCCATGCAAAGCAGGGTCATTACTAGTTTGCTGATGAAAACCCGAGAGATCCTAGGAAGTACTTGCCTGAAAAGCAGCTGATTAATCTGAGCTACTAAGCTTTGTTAAAGAGTTATTGTTTTAATCATCATTAACAATGAGTAGTCACTCATGGAAAAGTTGTAGGTGGATCCAGTTGTGGGTTGCCCTTGTGAGACAGACAGCTTTTCTGCTTTTTAAACTGTGAATTATAAACAAATAAATACAATAAAACAAAGTACCAAAGGGGAGAACAATAATGATTTTGATAACAAAGTTAGATTTAGAATCTCATTAGCTATGAAAAATATTCCATTTCCTACAACTATCTCTTAGGTGACATGACCGTTGCGCGTTACCTTTGTTCCAATTAAATGCTTTTTAGATTCAGTAGATAAGTTCTTTTACTTCTAAGGAAGGGCATTCTAACTTCTACGTACGCAGAAAACATTCCTAGGCATGGTATGACTAATAAAAAGCCATAATTAGGTAAACCATTTGAAAAGACATTTCAGTAAACAAGGTATGGGACTGGTTACTAAGCACACGGAAGAGACGCTTGGAGGAGATAAGATCGCAGAGGAGTTGGGGTCCCTATGCTTCCCTCATCCCCTGAACACAGCAATTCACCCAATCATTCTGAACACTCGGGAAATCAACGGAGGACTGAAAGGACCAACTGCACAACTACGGGGAAAGAGGGACCGTACTATGGAAGAGGTTCCGACGTGTAACTTAGGGGAGGAAAGAATCGTGCCTAAGATAAAACACAGGGCACTGTGCCCCAGGTGGGCAGATGGCTCAGCCACAAGGTGAAGACAGGGATCTGATGGAAGCCAGACACACAGAAGGAGAGATACTGTTTCCTCTTCTCTGAGGACTTCCTAAACACCAGCAGATGTGAACTCCTGTCTCCAGGGAACAGAGCAGGCCCACATCACCTTTGACTCCTCTCATCAGCACTGGCACACTTCAGTGAGAGGCACAACGCACACAGTGGAGGGTTAAGTTACTTAAATCAAGCCCCAGCCCCCTGTTCTCTCTAGGTGTCTTTTTAACTAGGGCAAATGTGATTGAGAGCCAGATGAGCAGCAGAAGCCTCTCCAAGAAGACCAGCACAACCTCCCACATGCATCAGATCTACTGATCATCTGGTGCTACAAAGCTTCAGATATAGTGGAAATAGGGCCAGGTACAGGCTTTACTAACACACAAAAGACAGAGTCCTAGATAAAACTCCAAGATTGGGGAATTCATTAGAAAAGAAAGAACAAGAAGAGTTTATAGCCAGGGAGCTAATCAAAAGAGATGTAACTAATATGCCTGAATCAGAATTTAAAACAACAGTCATAAGATACTAACTCAGCTTGACAAAAGCATAGAAGAAACCAGACAAACCCTTACTGCTGAGATAAAAGACCTAAAAACCAGTCAGACCAAAATAAAAAAGATGCTATAACCAAGGTGCAAAACCAGTTGGATGTAATGACCCTAAAGATGGAAGAAGCAGAGGAATGATTAAGTGATACAGAAGACAAAATGATGAGAAATGATGAAGCTGAAAAGAAGAGGGAAAAACTGGATCATGAGTGTAGACTTAAGAAACTCAGTGACTCCATAAAGTGTATAACATTCTTATGATAGGAGTCCCAAAAGAAGAAGAGAGGGGAAGGTGGGTAGAAGATTTATTTGAGTAAATTATAGCTGAAAAGTTCCCTAATCTTGGGAAAGAAACAGACATCCAAATGAAAGAAGCAATGAGAACTCCCTTCAAAATTAATGAAAACAAATCAACACCAAGATACACCGTATTAAAATTTACAAAATACAGAAATAAGGAAAGAATCTTGAAAGTAGCAAATGAAAAGAAATCCATAACCTACGATGGAAGACAACTCTGGTTCACAGCAAACCTATCCACAGAAACCTGGCAGGCCAGAAGAGAGAGCAGGATATATTCAGTGTGCTGATTGGGAAAAATATGCAGCCAAGAACACTTTATCCAGCAAAGGTGTCATTCAGAATAGAAGAAGAGAAAAAACGTCCCCAAACAAAAACTAAAGGAGTTCATGACCACAAAATAGCCCTGCAAGAAATATTAAAGGGGACTCTGTGTGGGAGGGAAAGACCAAAATTGACAAAGACTAGAAAGGAACAGGAAAAAAAAATCCAGAAAAAACAAGTAACAAAATGGAACTAAATACATATGTATCAATAATTATGTGAATCTAAATGAACTAAGTACTCCAATCAAAAGACATAGAGTATTAGAATGAATTAAAAAAAAAAAAGAAAAACAAGACCCATGTATATGTTTCCAACAAGAGACTCATTTTTAGACTGAAAGATACCTCCAGATTGAAAGTGAGGGGATGGAGAACCATCTAGCATGCTAATGGATATCAAAAGAAAGTCAGGGGCGCCTGGGTGGCTCAGTCGGTTAAGCCTCCGACTTCGGCTCAGGTCATGATCTCACGTTCATGGGTTCGAGCCCCGCATCGGGCTCTGTGCTAACGGCTAGCTCAGAGCCTGGAGCCTGCTTCCGGTTCTGTGTCTCCTCCTCTCTCTGCCCCTCCCCCTCTCATGCTCTGTCTCTCTCTGTATCAAAAATAAATAAAACATTAAAAAAAATTAAAAAAAAAAGTCAGAGTAGCCATACTAATATCAGACAAACTAGAGTTTAAACCAAATACTGTAACATGAGACGAAGATGAACACTATATCATAATAAAGCACTTTATCCAGCAAGAAGATCTAACAATTATAAATATTTATGCCCCAACACGGTGGCTCCCAAGTATATAAATCAGATAATAACAAACATAAGGAAATTCATTGATATAATAATAATAATAATAATAATAATAATAATAATAAGGGACTTTAACACCTTACTTACAGCAATTGACAGATCATCTAAGCTGAAAATCAACAAGAAACAATACTTTTAGTGACACATTGGACCAGATGAACTTAACAGATATATTCAGAACATTTCATCGTAAAGCAGCAGAATACACATTCTTGTTGATTCTGGAATAGTCTCCAGATTCGATCACAGACAAGGTCATAAATCAGGCCTCAAAAGTACACAGATCATGCCATGCATATTTTCTGACAATAACACCATGAAACTGATGTCGACCATGAGAAAAAAAATGGAAAGAACATAAACACATGGAAGTTAAACAATATGCTACTAAAGAATGAACAGGTCAACCCGGATGTTAAAGAAGAAATTAAAAAAAATACATGGAAGCAAATGAAAATGAGCACATGTCAGTTCAGAATCTTTGGGATGCAGCAAATGCAGTCCTAAGAAGGATGTGTACAGCAAATACAGGCCTACACCAAGAAACAAGGAAGTCTCAATTAAAAAACCTAACCTTACACCTGGAGGAGCTAATATTAGAAAAAAAAAACCAACAAAAAACAAATAAATAAAATAAAAATAAACTAAAATAGCCTAAATCCAGAAGAAGAAAGGAAATAATAAAGATTAGGACAGAAAAAAAAACTGATACAGAAGCAAAAAAACAGTAGAACAGATCAAGAAAACCAAGAGCCTGTTCTTTGGAAGAATAAACAAAATTGATAAACCGCTAGCCAGACTTATCAAAAACAATAGAGAAAGCACTCACATAGATAAAATCACAAATGAACGAGGAGAGACCACAACCATCACCATAGAAATATAAACAATTATGAGAATATGATTAAAAATTATATGCCAATAAATTGGGCAATCTGGAAGAAATGGACAAATTCCTAGAAACATACAAACTAAAACTGAAACAGGAAAATATAGAAAATTTGAAAAGATCCATAACCAGTAAAGAAATTGAATCCGTAATCAAAATCTCCCAACAAAAAATCCAGGGCCAGATGGCTTCCCAGGGAATTCTACCAGACATTTAAAGCAGGGTTAAAACCTCTTCTTTTCAAGCTGTTCCAAAATATGGAAATGGAAGGAAAACTTCTAAACTCATTCTACAAGGCCAGCATTACCTTGATTCCAAAACCAGACAAACACTTCACTAAAAAGGAAAATTATAGGCCAATATTCCTGATGAACATAGATGCAAGTATCAACAAGATACTAGTAAATCAAACCCAATAATACATTAAAAGAATTATTCACCATGATCAAACAGGATTTATTACTGAGATGCAGGAGTAGGTCAATATTTGCAAATCAATCAATGTGATACACCACATTAATAAAAAAGGATAAAAACCAATGATTCACTCAATAGATGCAGAGAAAGCACTTGATACAATACAGTATCCGTTCTTGATAAAAACATTCAACAAAGTATGGATAGAGGGAACATACCTCAAATTCATAAAGGCCATATACAAAAATCCCACAGCTAATACCATCTTTAATGGGGAAAAAACTGAGAGCTTTTCTTCTATGGTCAGGAATAAGACAGGGATGTCCACTCTCACACTGTTATTTAACATAGTACTGGATATCCCAGCCTCAGCAATCAGACAACAAAAAGAAATAAAAGGCATTTAAATCAGCAAGGAAGAAATTAAACTTTCAGTATTCACAGATGGCACATGCTATGTAGGAAACCCAAAAGATTCCACCAAAGAAACAGCTAGAAATGATACATGAATTCAGCAAAGCTACAGGATATAAAATCAATATACAGAATTCTGTTGCATTTCTATGCACCAATAATGAAGCAGCAGAAAGAGAAATCAAGTAATCAATCCCATTTACAATTGAACCCAAACCCAGAAGATACCTAGGAACAGACCTAACCAAAGAAGTGAAAGATCTGTACGCCAAAAACTATACAAGACACAAAGAAATGGGAAAACATTCCATGCTTATGGATGGGAAAAACAAGTATTGTTAAAATGTCTATACTACCCAGAGCAATCTACACATTTAATGCAATCCCTATCAAAATATCACCAGCAGTTCATAGAGCTAGAACAAACAATCCTAAAATTTGTATGGAATCACAAGGACTCCAAGTAGCCAAACCAATCTTGAAAAAGAAAACAAAGATAGAGACATCATGATTCTGGGCGTCAAGCTATATTACAAAGATGCAGACATCAAGATAGTATGTGTGGTACTGGCACAAAGACATATCGAACAATGGGACAGAATAGAAAACCCAGAGATGGACGCACAATATAGTTACTCTTCAACAAAGCAGGAAGGAATATCCAATGGAAAAAAAAAAACCACTCTCTTCAACACATGATATTGGGAAAACTGTACAGCAGCATGCAGAAGAATAAAACTGGACCACATTCTTACACCATACACACACACACACACACACACACACACACACACAAATTCAAAATGGATGAAAGACCTGTGAGATAGGAAACCATCAAAATCCTAGAAAAGAACACAGGCAGCAACCTCTTTGACCTCAGGCACAGCAACATCCTAATAGACTCATCTCCAGAGGCAAAGGCAACACAAGCAAAAATGAACTAGTGGAACTTCAACAAGATACAACACTTCTGCACAGTGAAGGAAATAATCAGCAAAACTAAAGGCAGACTGTACAAGAAGATATTTGCAAATGACATACTGGATAAAGGGTTATTATCTAGAATCAATAAAGAACTTATCAAGCTCAAAACACCAAAAAACAAATAACCCAGTAAAATAATGGGCAGAAGACATGGACAGATTCTAGAGATGATATTTAGATGGCCAAGACACATGAAAAGATTCTCAACATCAACTAATCATCAGGGAAATACAAATCAAAACTATAATGAGATACCACCTGATACCTGTCAGAATGGCTAAAATTAACAGCACAGGAAAGAACAGAGTTGGCAGGATGTGGAGAAAGGGGAACCTCTTAGAGTGCTGGTAAGAATGCAAACTGGTGCCGCCCCTCTGGAAACAGTATGGAGGTTCCTCAAAAAGGTAAAAATAGAACCACCTTACGACCCAGAAATTATACTACTTTGGATAAATTGTATTTACACAAAGGATATAAAAATACTGATTATATGGGGCTCATGCACCCCAATGTTTATAGTAGCATTATTAATAATAGCCAAACTGTGGAAAGAACCCAAATGGCCATCAACTGATGAATAGATAAAGAAGCAGTGGTATGTGTGTATGTGTATATATGTGTGTAAATAGATATGTGTATATATATATATGTTTGTGTACACACACACACACACACACACACACACCGGACTATTACTCAGCCATCATAAAGATTAAAATCTTCCCATTTGCAACAACATGGATGGAGGTAGATTGTATTATTCTAAGGGAAAGCAGTCAGCTAGAGAAAGACAAATACCATAGGATTTCACTCATATGTAAAACCTAAGTACAAAACAGATTAACAGAGAGGAAGAGGAAAAAGAAGAGAAAGGGAGGCAAACCATAAGAGACTCTTAACTATAGAGAACAAACTGAGGGTTGAGGGAACGGATTAGCTGGGTGATGGACGTTAAGGAGGGCGCTTGTTAGGATGAGCACTGGGTGTTATGTGTAAATGATGAATGACTGAGTTCTACTCCTAAGACCACTATTATGCTATATGTTAACAAGAATTTAAATAAAAATTTGAAAGATGCTTAATATGACTAGTAATAATCAGAGAAATGTAAACTGGTGCAGCCACACTGGAAAACAGTGTGGAGGTTCCTCAAAAAATGAACAACAGAACTCCCCTATGACCCAGCAATAGCACTGCTAGGGATTTACCCAAGGGATGCAGAAGTGCTGATGCACAGGGGCACATGCACCTCAATGTTCACAGCGGCACTTCCAACAATAGCCAAATCATGGAAAGAGCTTAAATGTCCATCAACTGATGAACAGATCAAGAAGATGTGGTTTATGTATACAATGGAATACCACATGGCAATGAGAAAGAATGAAATCTGGCCATTCATGGCAATGTGGATGGACCTCGTGGGGGTCATGCTAAGTGAAATAAGTCAGGCAAAGAAAGACAGATACCATATGTTTTCACCATTAAGTGTAACAGGAGAAATTTAGCAGAGGACCATGGGGGAGGGGAAGGGGACAAACCATGAGAGACTCTTGAATACTGAGAACAAACTGAGGGCTGACAGGGGAATGGGGAAGAGGGATGATGGGCATGGAGGAGGGCACTTGTGGGGAAGAGCACTGGGTGTTATATGGAAACCAACTTGACAGTGAACTATAAAAGAAAAAAATTATCACAGTAATGTTAAAAATTAAATAATTAGTCTATATTTTTAAAAAATAATAAAATAAAATCATAAGAATAGACCACTTCACATCCACGAGGATGGCTACAGTGAGAAAGATGGCCAATACCAGGTGATGATGACTATGTGAGAAAACTAGACTTCCTCTCTTTGGATGGTGGGATGCAAAATGTTACAGCCACACTGAAAACGTTTAAGTAATTTTTAAAAATGATAAACATATCACCATAGGATCCAGTGATTCCTCTTCTACATATTTAGTTAAGAAAAGTGAAAGCATTTGTCCACATGGAAACTTTATACCAAGGCTCATGGCTCAACTCAAATAACTTCACCTCAAAACAAATACGAATGTTCATCAACTGGTGAATGGACAAGGTAGATAAATCCATTCAATGGGATTTTTTCATCAAGAAGACAGATCCATGCAAAAACTCTGAAAAAAAATCTCAAACTAATTATGTTGGGGGAATAAGGTAGACAAAAGACTGTATTATATGAATCCATTTGTATGAAGTTTCTAGAAAAGGCAGTACTGTACATGGAGACTAGATCCATGATAGCCCAGTTTGAGGGTGGGAGCGAGAATGTCTCATAGGAGATGCAGGAGGAAATGCTTAGGATGGGGAACCTGGGCGGTTCAGTCGGCTAAGCATTTGACCTCTGAGCTGACAGCTCAGAGCCTGGAGCCTGCTTCAGATTCTGTGTCTCCCTCTCTCTGCACCTCCCCCACATTCATTCATTCTCTCTCTCTCTCTCTCTCTCTCTCTCTCTCAAAAATAAATATTAAAGTTTTTTAAAAAAAACAGGATGACAGAAGCATTCTAACACTGGAGTGTGATGGTGGTTGCACACGGACATACAATTACTATCAAACCATGTACTTATACCGGGTGATTTGCATGATATGTAAATTATACACCAATGAAGCTACCAAAATGCATCAAGGCATAAACTTAAGATTTGTGAACTCTTGGACACTTTCACAAGTTGTAAGTGTTGACTTTAAAAGTAAATCAACAAGTATGCCGTAATTACCTACTAGGAGCATTATCTTTCTCCTAGAAACGGTATCCTGAGACTTCTTTCAGAAAACTAAGAGTACAGCTTGCTTGTTTGCCTAAAGGTTTCAGGTATTCCTTTACCTGATCAGACCCTGTGCACTTGGTTCCCAAACCACTGAGAGGTCTTACCAAATGCCCAACGTACAGGACTCGTTACCTACCTGGGCAGCCAGAGCCTTGGTGGACTGGTCTGCAGTCTGTATTAAGCCATTCCAATGACCTCACAGGGCACGTGCTCACAGCAAAAAGTGTCAGGGCGATTTTCCAGGGCACCAGACAACGTGATTAAAGAACCCTGGTGGCATTTTAACGGCTTGGTAAGTAGTGACCGTGACACGAGGCAGGAGTTGAGAGATCAGATTCTTTCCCTCTGTAGCAAGGGCGGCAGCGTGGGTTTTTAACTTTGCCTCACCCATGGTGGGAAGTCTTCACAAGCCTGCCCTCGGCTACAAGGTGGTCTGCACAGCTACGGGGGTGGGGCACGTACTGGTTCTGCCAGGCAGTCCCCTCAATGCAACTTCATGAAGCATCATCCTCGGATCCACGCTTAATTCTGAGTGAGAACATGGGGAGCAGATAATAGACTGACAGCTGAAATGAAAACATACAGAAGGCCCTGCACAACAATTCTTGTTCAACAGCCTTTCAACTACCAAGGGAAAGCGGGCTCTCCAGGATGCCACAGACAGATGTCAGCCTCAATCGGTTGAATCAGAGAAACACTGAATTTCTCATAAACAATAAGGAGTCCCACATCAAATTCTGATTGTGTTTAAAAAGCCCAGAAAATTAATAGTTACCTATAATAAGGCAAGGAAGACGTTCTTAACATTTTGTTGCCTCCCAAGATGCAAAGAGTCTCTAATAAACCTGTTGTCATATTGTTAGACCTTTCCCTCCTGACACGAGTCACCGAGAGTGAAACCCACGGACACAAAAGAAGATGGTGCATGAGTTTATTTTAGTTCGGCCAAATGGCCCCTCCCGGCTGGTGGCAAGTCCTCAGGAGAGAGCCCCACCGAGCAGGAGCTCAGGTATTTTAAGGGCTTTGGCAAGACAAAATAAGTCATCATTTAGTTAACTGATCAAAGTTTACAGCATTCTACAGTGGTCAATCAAATTTTGACACACAAACGTAAGATTTGGTAGAGACCTATCAATTTTAGAGTTCTTTCTCTCAGGAGAAATTAGAAGTGACCAATTACAGGTCCAAAGGGGAGGTGGAGCAGGTGTACAGAAGCGAGAACTTTGCAGTTAAAGTGTGGGATCTAGCGACAGTATCTTAGAAAACAAGTTAACCTTTAACTTATAATTTATGGGTTACATCTTAGGACTCCCAGAGCTCAATTTCCCAACCCTTGATTGTTCGCGCAGAAGGGCTGAAGACTGAAACAATGGTTGGTAATTTTTCATTAGGGTCAAGTTGACCCGAGGAGGGTCTAACCATACACACAACCTGGAGGACCGTTAACTGTCTCAGAACCCTTGTGTTTCCATCTTTTTTCTAGATGTTCCCTTCTTGCCCTTTAAAATTCACTCGCATTAAATGGGGCACCTGGGTGGCTCGATCGGTTAAGCATCTGACTTCAGCTCAGGTCATGATCTCAGGGTTTGTGGGTTCGAGTCCCACATTGGGGTCTCTGCTGACAGCTCAGAGCCTGGAGCTGCTTCAGATTGTCTCCCTCTTTCTCTGCACCTTTCCACTTATGCTCTATCTCTGTTTCTCAAAAACAAATAAACGTTAAAAAAATAAAATTCACATTAAATCTATGGTTTAAAAATGTTTTTTTGATGTGTCGAGTAGGAGATTGCTGCAGTGGAGCTCTACAGCATTTTATATACTGTTAAGTGAAACTGCAATACAAGCTAAGTTTATTTTGGGAGTGTTTGCTGTATAATTGGATTTAATGAAATGTTTAGAGGTGCAGTAGGCAGGACTTTGAGTAGATAATGAAAGAAAATGCAAAATGCTTATTGATTTATGATGTGGTTTCATCTTAGCTTGGGCAAAGCATGCAGTATTTAATACATAGTAGCAGAATATTTACTATTGAAGCTTGAAAAGATGTGAGTTCTTTGTGTGCAGTCTTTCATTTATGCATGTGAGAGGGTTTTCATTTTTTTAATATTTTTACATTGTAGTACTTGTTTTGCTTGTTGGTGGTGTTTGCTTATTTAATACATTCCATCAAGGACAGAAATTACATGCTGTTTTTTTTCCCCCCTAGGGAGTGTGTCTTAGGTTTTTCCCTTATTATTTTCTTTACCTTTTTTTCCCCCCTCTTCTTTTTTTGGTGGTGGGGGTGGATATGCTTAAATGAAGTTGCTTTTACAGCACCAAAGACTTAATCATCCATTTCCTATAAAAAAGGTAGCTACTTTTTTGCATGGACCTCAAGTATATTGTAGTATAGAGGTGGAATTTAAGGAAAGGTATTAAGCAGGCTGTGTTGTAGCTTATGGGCAAGTAATAAATTGTATCATGTATCTTGAATGTATCATAGATAAGCTGCTATATAACGATCGCCACTTCAGATAGCTGTGAAATT
>NC_043706.1:139136991-139163645 GCF_006229205.1 Suricata suricatta
GAGAAGGAGGAGGAGAAAGAGAATCCCAAGCAGTCTCCACACTGTCAGCAGAGAGCCCACTGCAGAGCTTGATCCATGAAATCAGGACATGAGCCAAAATCAAGAGTTGGGCATTTAACCAACTGAGCCACCTAGGTGCCCCTAAATCTATGGTTTTAAAAAGCTTTCCCTAACCCCTTTATGGGCCCCACTTCCCACCACCTTCGTCACATTCTCAACTAGATACTGCTCCGCTATTTTGCCATGACACACCAAATAATGTCCACCATTTCTGATGTCACAGGCACACACTGACTTACTTCCTTTGTTCTCATGGTAATTTGTTAGGGACAGGAGTAAATATAGGTGTGCATGTGCGTGTCTGTGTGCATTCACCTGTGTCCATCCATACATGGAAATTGGCCTCATTTTCTAGGTCCCAAACCAGAATTCCATAACATATGGAGAGGCAGCACAGGTACAGGAAGGAATTGCTGAATAAAATGAACTCATACATGACCGCATTGTAGGCTGATGTGCAAAAGTTCTAGAGTAGGCATTACTCATGATTAGATACTGCGTAACGTAGGATAAGACCTTAATTCTGGAAAGAGAGGCAATGATTTCAAAGAGGGTTAAGAAGAAAGAGGCCAGCGTTAGACAATATGAACAGAGAAGGTTCTGGAGAGGGTTGGGCTTTGTAGTTCTATTTTTAATTTAACACGTTGGATGTTATAGCAAACAAGACTCAATTAACTGTAATAAAAAAAGGATGCTCTTATTCTAGCTATGATTATATTTCACTCCAGAAGTTTCAATAGACCCCTGACTCTAGTGTGCGCCACCTTGTGCTCTACGTAGCTATCTGCAGATGTTAGGTCTCGCTCTCCCATGCTCTCTCCCCCTGCCTGAACCATTCAGGCCAGTCCCAATAACCCTCCCTGTTCTGGATCTTACCAGCCCACCTGCCATGCACAATCCATCACATCAGTCCATAGCTTGCTCTTCACTGGAACTCTAAACATTTGTATGAAGGAAGTTCTTCCTCCTCCTCCAGCGCCCTCCCCATCCTCCTTCTCTTCTCCTCCTTCATTTTGTTTTTATTCAGAAGAATTTGCAAACTTACCGAAAAGTTACAAACATAATACACTGAACCACGTGACTTACCATCAGACTCGTCATATTGGCTTTCTAACGCAAATCAAATTGGTAACCTACTTTTACACTTCAAGGAACTAGAAAAAGGGCAAATAAAACCCAAAGTTAGGAGAAGGAAGAAAATAACAAAGGTCAGACCAGAAATAAATGAACCAGAAGCTAAGAAGACAATAGAGAAGATCAATTAAAAAAATACAACGAGGTCTTTGAAAAGTTAAACAAAACTCACAAGCCTTTAAAGAGCTAGACTAACAGTAAGCAAATTCAAATAAATACAGTGGGAAATTAAAGACAAGATATTATATTATAATTCATACTATAGAAATACAAAGGATCATAAGAGACTACTATGAACACTTATAGGCCAACAAATTGGACAATCTAGAAGAAATGGATAAATTCCTAGAAGCATAAAACCTACCAAGTCTGAATAATGATGAACTAGGAGATCTGAACAGACTGATTATTAGTGAAGAGATTGAATCAGTAACCAAAAACCTCCCAAGTCCAGAAAACTCCACTGGTGAATTCTAATAAACATTCAAAAAATAATTAATACTAATCCTTCTCAAACTCTTCTACAAAGTGCAAGAGGAGGGAATTCTTACGAACTCATTTTACTATGCCATCATTACTTTGATACCAAAACCAGATAAGGATACCACAAAAAAAGAAAATTACACACCAATATTTCTGGTAAACATAGATTTAAAAATCCTCAACAAAATATTAGAAAACCAAACACACCAATGCATTCAAAGAATTATATGCCACAATCAAGTAGAATTTACTCCAGGATGCAGGGATGGCTCAACATCTGCAAATCCAAGGGATACACCACATTAACAAAATAAAGGATACAAATCATAGGACTGTCTTGGGGCACGTGAGGGCTCAGTAGGTTAAGCGGCTGACTGACTCAGGTCCTGATCTCGCACCTTGTGATTTGGAGCCCCGAATTGGGCTCTGTGCTGACAGCTCAAAGCCTGGAGCCTGCTTCAGATTCTGTGTCTCCTCTCTCTTCCCCTCTCCTACTTGTGCTCCGTCTCTCTCTCTCTCTCTCTCTCTCTCTCTCTCAAAAATAAATAAGCATTTAAAAATTTTAAAAATCATATGACTGTCTCAATAGATATAGAAAAAAATATTTGATAACTTTCAACACCCATCAATGATAAAAATTCTCAGGGGGCCTGGATGACTCAGTTGGCTAAACACCCAGCTCTTGATTTTGGTTCAGGTCATGACCTCATAAGTTGGTGTTACCAAGCACCACACCAGGCTCTGTGAGGACAGCACAGAGCCAGCTTGGGATTCTCTCTCTCTCCCTCTGCACCTCCCGCATGGCTTTCTCACTCTCAAAAATAAATAAACTTTAAATAAGTAAATTTTGAAACAAAATTAAAAAAAACCTCTCAACAAAGCAGGTATATAGGGAATGTACCTTAACATAATAAAGGCTGTATATAACAAGCTAACACACTCAATGGTGAAAAGCTAAAAGCTTTTCCTCTAAGATCAGGAATAAGACAAAGATACCCATTCTCCCCACTTTTATTCAACATAGTATTGGAAGTCCTAGCCAGAGCACTTAGGCAAGAAAAAAATAAAATAAGAGGCATTCCAATTGGAAAGGGAGAAGCAAAGTTACCACTATTTGTAGATGATAAAATATTATGCATAGGAAACCCTAAAGAGTCCATCAAAAGACCATAAGGATCTGTAAGGTCAGCAAAACTGTAAGATACAAAATCGATACAGAGAAATCTGCTGCATTTCCATACACCAATAAAAACTATAAGAGAGAAATTAAGAAAACAATTCCATTTATAATCTCATTATAGTCAAAAAGAATAAAATACCTAGGTATAAATTTTTGTTAGAAGTTTATTTACTTATTGTGGAAAAGAGAGTGAGTGGGGGGATGGGGAGAGGAGGAGAGAAACGGGGGAGAGACCGCATCCTAAGCAGGATCCACGCTGTTAGCACGGATCCTAATGTGGGGCTCGAGCGTACAAACCATGAAATCATGACCTGAGTTAATGTCAAGCAGGATGCTTAACTGACTGAGCCACCCGGGCACCCCTAAAATGCCTAGGTATTAATGTAAGGAGGTGAAAGACCTGTATATCGAAAATAAGGCAGTAATGAAAGAAATAAATGGAAATAGATGTCATGCTTATGGATTGGAAGAATATTGTTGAAGTGTCCACACACAATTTAATTATTGATTCAATGAAATCCCTACCAAATATGAGCTAGTATGATCTTATATATATTATGAATATACTTATTAACTATATACATTTTGTTATCTATCTATCTATCTATCTATCTATATAGTTGTTGTCATTATATGTTTGCTGTGCTGTTCAAGAGTAAGTTGCCGGGGCACCTGGGTGGCTCAGTCAGTTAAGGGTCTGACTTCCGCTGAGGTCATGATCTCACAGTTTGTGGGTTCAAGTCTCACATCAGGCTCTGTGCTGAAAGTTTGCTCAGAGCTCAGAGCCTGTTTCGGATTCTGTCTCCCTCTCTCTCTACCCCTCCTCCGCTCACACACTGTCTCACTCTGTCTCTCAAAAATAAATAAATGTTAAAAAAAAAAAAAAAGAAAGAAAAAAAGTTGCAGGTATCATGGTCCTTTATCCCAGTTAAGTCCATTACCCTGGAACAGAAAGGAAACTCTGTAAGGGAACTCCCAGTGCGCAAATCAGCTACCGTAAATGCTGGATATAACTTGCAAGACCTTTTCTGATGTGGCTCCATCCAGCTCCATCCTTCCCGTGCTGCCCGCTGCCTCCGCACTTTATGCTCGGGTGCACCCAACTGTCAACTCCTTCACGCGCACACTCCTTGCTTGCTTCTGTTCTCTCCTGAATGCGACTCCCTTACTCTCAAATATTTTTTCCATCTCTGTTCTTCCCTTAGCTGGACTTGCAATTGATTCTGTGTCTGGGTCTGAATCTAGGCTCTGTCACTTAATAGTTACGGGATTGGGGCGGGGGCGGGGTGGTTACTTAACCATCTTTTCTAAAATGGGACTTTGGAAAGGAATAGTCTCATGAGATTGTTGTAAGGTCGCAGTGAGATACTTGAGGTCAGGAGCCTAGAATATCACCTGGGAAAAAGTCATCACCCAAAACGCACTTGTCAGTATGTATATATACGTTGGTCTCTCAGACCTCTGCTTAAATCACACCCATTCTGGGAAGGCCTTACTGATCCCCAAATGTGAACTCCTGGCCCTGCCTGTCTTGCACTTTACCTCTAAGAGTACCCATGATCCGTGCTGGGAAGTACTTTTAACCGCTCCTTTTCTCCAGTGGCTGTTTGATATCTCTGCAATAGTGGCCGAATCTGACTCATTCAACCTGGTAAGGTGCATCCTTAGCCACAGGCTTGGCATGCAGTGAGGGTTCCAAAAATGCTTTTTAAATCAGTGACAGAAATTCAGCAATGCAAATTCAGAATGAACTGTGGGATCCAATGGCCAAAGTAACTTGCAAACGAGGCTAGCAATTGATTTTTCAGGTAGGTAAGCTGTACAATGCCTCCTCATTCCGCAGGGACTCCGAAATACCCTCACACCCAGGAAAAGTGATTTGCATGCAGCGTGAAACTTTAAATGTGCTGATTTTCAAGCTGTTACAAAAACATGAGGGAATTAATTCTTCTGAGCATCTTCTCACCGTCTCCTCAGCCCTGAATTCACTGTTAGATTTGTTTTTTAAGCAAAGTTCACAGGGAGGAAGATGAGACAATCCATTTGGTAGTCAGATAAAACAGTGTCAAGTCCGTGGCCGTGTGAGCTGTGACAGTACCAGGTGAGTGAATGAGGGGACGGGCAGGCTTCCAAACACCCCCGCAAACAGGGCTCAAATGCAGTGGGTGTGCAATTTACCAGGCGTCACCACTGAGGTCAAAGGTCAAGAGTCACTGGCAACAATATGGTTTTATCCCCTTTAGAATCCAGGAAAACAAAAAAGTATCAAACTTCTGATCAGTGATTAAAGTGGAAGTTTTTTCTAGGTTTACGAGTAAAAGTTTTCCAAATTTGACCTTATTAAAGATTACGGATATAGTAAAATTGTACAAATTTACATCCTGCAAAATCCACATGTATAACATGAAGTTATACATTTAAAAACTGAATATAATAGAATGTCTTTAACTTTAGAAGAATGTTCTCTAAAAAGCTCCTTCTATTTCTATGTAAATTTACATCTAAGGGAAATTCATTTTACAGGTCATTAGTCTAGTTCAAGTCATATGGCCTTGCAATACCATGCATTAAAATATGATTAAAGTCATTCACAAACTTCAGGTGTCTTTCCGAGTTTTAAAACCACTCACAATAAAAGCTCCACTGGGAAAGAGCCTAACACCAAGGAAGCCCGCCTTGCTCTCTTCTGGCTGTGATGGCGGCCATGACACAGACATTGACAGTCCCCACAATGACCTCGGCGCTGACCAGCGTGCTGAACACTTTAGTCATCTCCTCCTCTCCTTTCCTCCCCACAACACTCCTTGAAGGTTGGGCTTACTGCTCCTACTTTAAAGTTAAGAAAACTGGGGCTGAGAGAGGTCAAATGACTATTCGAATCACTCAGTGCTTACATGGCGCAGTGCGTTGCATGATCTATTTTAAGAACCCGGCAGAAGACACTGCCCTGTAGAAAAGGTGCAGGGTTGCCTCAAAAGAAAGGAGAACGTTAACACTCAGGATCACGGGAGCTGCCATATTCTGGCCGTCGGACCGCAGGAAGGCATGGGATGAGGGAGAGGAGGTACTGTAGTCTGTTAAGTAATCCTAAAGCAGACACACACTCAAATCAAGCCCTGGTGGAATTCCCCTGCTAAATGTTCCTGTCGCTGAGCGTGCAGCTCACACTTTCAACATGACCTTCCTGCTGCAGCATTGGAGCGAGGTCTGTCTCGCCCTCGTGACTTCCCCTCCAGGAGTCAGGGAAGGCGTCCGCTTTGCTCACCTCAGCACCTCCCCTCCCCGCACTTTGCAAAGAGGAAGCACTGACTGAAGTTCACTGAATGCAGGAGGCAAGCTTGTGCACCCAGGTCGCTGCAGGGCTGGCTCCCTCTTTCCTCAAGCCCTTATTCTCCAAACGCTCCCTGGGGCATGTGACCTCTTTCAAGGCTCCCCTCAATGTTCTTCTTATCCCCAATTTCTGCTATTTGCAAATCTGAGGAATTCCCTACTCGGTGAGCATTAGGTCTGGTTCGACTCTGGCTGTCCTCCTGGATGCAGGGGAAAGAGCACACTTCAAAATGAAACCATACGAGGTTTCTTTGAAATTCACTCTCAGTCCAGCGAGTGCTAAGATGAGAGAAACGGTGAGGGCTGCCTTTCCCTGTGAGACATCCAAACAAGCGCTGAGGGGCTCCAGGGGGTTCAGGTAAGATCCAGCTCTGGACGTCTTCCTGCAGAATCAAATACGTCAAGCCTTTACGGAAAGCCCTTCCAGTCTCTTGCTCTTCCTTTTAAGATAATCATTCATATTTTGATATACAAGGCTTTGGTACATGCCCTAGAAGAATGAGTCAGGCACATATTAAAGCTATAGATATTTTGTGGGGAACCTATTATATGTCAATTGAAAAAAATTCATATGCACTAGCATGCTTGCGGAAGTTGTGAGTGTGTGTGTGTGTGTGTGTGTCTACACACTCTCTTCATGTATATTATTTCCTGGAATTTCCACAACTGGCCCAGTAAGGGAGGTATTATTATTTCAGCTTTATCAGAGGCTCAGAGTGTAGTTAAGAAACTTAATCAAGGTCACCACATAGTTCCCCAATGGCAAGATTGGTATCTGCTTATTTTTCAAGGCATCTTATTACACCTAAGCCTTTGGAATTAAGATGGGGACTTATGAGAGAATTTATCAAAAGCCTGTTTTGAAAACTTATTTTTTTAAGTTTATTTAGTTTTTATTTTGAGAGGGAGGGGGCAGAGAGGCAGACAGACATAGGGAGGCAGAGAACCCCAGTCAGGCTCCACGCTGTCAGCTCTGAGCCCTAGGTGGGGCTCAGTCCCACAGATCATGAGATCATGACCTCAGCTGAAATCAGGAGATGGACAAAACCAACTGAGCCACCCAGGCACCCCTTAAAAGCCTGTTTGGGATCTATCACTAGAATGTGCTCAACTTCCTCAAAAAGTTGAACATAGAATTACCACATGAAATCTACTCCTAGGTATCTGCCCAAAAGAAGGAAAAATAAGCTCTCAACACATACCGGTCCACGAATATTCATTAGCAGCTCTATTAAACAATCAGAATACCCTAGATGCACATCAACAGATGAATGGATAAACATGATATATACATGCAACAGAATATTATTCAGCCGTAAAAATAGAGGCACTGCTGATACATGCGGCACCATGGGTGGAAGAGATGAACACGATGCTTGGTGGCAGAAAACACATGCAGAAGAACAAATAGTTTATGATTCTATTCATATGAAAGTTCTGGCAAGTCTGTAGAGACAGGAAGAAGATTAGGGGTTGCCAGGGACTGGGGGCGGGGGCAGGCAAGGGGGAATGACCGCTTAGTGGGTAAGGAGTTTTATTTTGGGCTAATAAGAATGTTTTGAAAGTTAGAGGTGGTTTCACACTGTTGGGAACGTACCAAATGCTCCCGGGCCGTTCACCCATAAAATGCTTATTTTATTGTTTTCCACTGTGTGACATATTATACTGTATGTTTTCTGTTGTCTGAATTTTACCTTGAAAAATGGGCTCAACGCACTCCTAGGAATTATAAGAACGTAAGAAATTAGGATTCCCTGTTTCCGTTACAGAATAAACAAGCAAGAGATTTCCTTTGCCTCATGCATATTGCATTTGCAATAAGATGAGGAAGTTTTAGCAACACAGGTATACCTTCCTGAATCCAGCCTTCTCCCTTGGGTGAGAATGCACAAGGAGCCAGAATCGGGAGCGGAAGGCTGGCTTTCTGGCCTGACTCCAGGAAGCACATGGCCTGGGTAGGTCACACCCCCTCGGTCCCATTTTGCCAATCCACAGACATGGGTGCGATCAGGCTAGATGAGTGACTGCTACGTTACCTTCTAACCCAGAAAAGTGTACGATATGTGTTAATATTGTATTAATGAATTAAAGGGTGACTTCATTTTGTCTCAGACGGGTATAGCCATAAATAATATGCAGACAGTGCCCACTGCAAAGCAATGCATTAGGAGTGGAGTATGATGTATGTCATGAGAAAGATGAGAAAAGGTTGTTCTACAAATGTGGACTGAGGAAGGAGCCAGAGTGGATAATAGATCAAAGAAAGCTTCATCAAATTTAGCAGTCACTTCAAAGCAAGAATTTGCAATAGAAGATGGTTTTTTCTCTATGCCTATGAGACTGGGCACTTGATGAGAGCACAGTGTTCCTGCTCATAGCAGAAATCCTGAACTGCTGAATAATCATGACTGATTATAACAGTGGATCGTTGGACAATAAGAATGGTATACATACTGCAGATCCAAATGTGGAACTCAAACATACAGTTTTTTTTAACTGAGTGTGAAATAACAAGAAGTATATACATTGACCTCTACTCCTGTGTACGCCTCTTTACACAGAACTCTTAAACCCCTTGTAAGTCAGACTGCTAGGAGCACTTTTTGTTCTAACCTTTAATCTTTGACCCTGGTTTCTGATTCAGGGCTCCAAAGAGCTTTGTAATTTCCTGAGTGAGAGGAATGTCTTTGTCCTAATGAGGTGCTGTGGTGGGCTTCTGGATGGGGGTCAATCACCATGATTAGAAACTTGAAATTTTTGGTAACCCCCATCCTTCCTACCATTCACCAGAGAGGTGCTGAAAATGATAGACATGAAGCCTTCAAAAATCCCAAGATCCAAAGATCCCAATAGCATGGAGTTTAGAGCATTTCTGGGTTGGTGAACACATCCACATGCCAGGAAGACGGCAGACCCCAACTTCAAAGGGACAGCAGCTTCTGCACTTGAGGCCTTTCTAGACCCACTCCCCCCACCACCGCCTCACTCAGAGTCTCTTCATCTGGCCATTCATCTGTATCCTTTATCTTATCCTTTATTATATGAAAGCTGGTACACATTAAACAGTTCCATGAACTGTTCTAGCAAATGATTGAATACAAGGACTGGCACCTCTGGTTTATAGCCAGGTTGGGGGAAAGCTGTGGATACCCTGGAGGTCCACTACCTGTGGTTGGCATCTGAAGGGGGGGGGGGGGCAGTCTCATGGGATTGACCCCAAACTGGTGGGGTCTGAGGCTATCTCCAGGTAGATAGTGTCGAATTGAGTTAGATTACAGAAACCCCAGCTGATGTCAATGAATTACTCGATATGGGGGAAACTCCCATACATCTGGGCTTGGACTTACTGTGTGGTCACAGTGGGAGAATTAAGAGGAAACACACACAGCAGTGTTTTCTCCTTTACACTGAAGACTTGTTACATGTAGACCTAGGTCAAATGTTGTTACTAGGTCTTGTCCATCGCTGTAGTTCAGAGTCAGAAGGCATTGTAGTAGTGACTACCTTGACTTTTTCTTGACTACCTCCACTGGCTTTTCTAGGGAAAAGATTCCATATTATTTTTCCTATCCTAAGAGAGTTTTTTAAAAGAAAAAAAAAACGCCTATATTATCATGAAGACTTGAGAATGGGATTTGCTTCTGTCTGACACATAGTCTATGCAGTGACAACAGATATCTTGGTGGAGCCCCCTGAGAGCAGGAATGTCTACACCACAGTTGAATGGTGCCAACACGCACTCCTAAAGCATTGACATGCTCCTCAGTCTGACAGATGCAGACCTCTCTGAGAAAGATACGTTCTCCTATCTTAACATCATTAGAACCAATGCCATTCTGAAAGAAACTGGATGAGAATAGTTCCTCTGAATTGAAAAAGAAATCAAAACATTTAATAATCTTTTGTAAGCATTTAAAGTATTGATGTTGATGACCACATGTAGTTATTTATACTTTCCCCTTCGGAAGGCAGGAATATTTCCACAGCCATGATTATCATGAAAGTACATACAGACACAATATTAGGGAAGGAAGTACCAAAAAGCTCTGATTTCAGGAAAACGAAACCAGTTCACTTCTTACCACTCAGGAAGTTGCAGAGCATGACAAGGGAGGGAAGACAGTGCATCCACTGGAGGTAAGGTTATCAAGAAGTTTAGGAGGACAGTGAAAAGCCTCCACAGATTCTTTGTGTCAAACTATTCCTTTAAAGAGCTTCTAGGTGCCTTGAGGTTGTCAGTCAAAAGCTTGGCTGAACAAGAGTTGGGGAAAACTCTGCTCAGCCCTGAGACCAACACGAGGGGCCTGGGGTCAAACAGCAGAATCTTCGTGATAGAAAGAGGTGGAGAGGCACCTCGCCCACAGAGGTGACGGCAGCCTCGTCACATGGAGCACAAGAGACACAACCTGACTTCACTTAAAAAAGTATCATCACATAATCTAAAAGAATTTCTACAACTTACAGTCTTCTAGAAATTAAGTGAACAGCACTAGGATTTGTTTTCCCCTCTATACAGAAATACGTCTGTTGTTTCTCCCCTCTTGCCTGAGAAGCAGTGAGGCCTTACAGTATGGCAGAATGACAGAAACATATATTATAAAAAGAAAAGAACAGAAAGAAAGAAACAGTAATGACCCTTATAACAGTAAGGAGAATAAATGCATATGGAAGCAGCTAAATTACAGCATGAGAATAAGGCCTGTGAAAATTTTTAATTATTTTAGAGAAGTTGGAAAAATAGGGCGCACCCACAGGATCCCAATGCTGATCTAATTCCCAACCCTCTTTTCTGATATTTGAAAAAAACAGAATCTATGTTCATCGTAAGTAGGATGATGAGGTGTGGTAATTCAAAGGTCTCACTTTTGCACTCCCTTCATTTGCTTCTAGTGACAGTGTCAACACCAGGCCATGGCCGCACGTCCTCAAGGTGGGTGAGCCCTGCTTCCCCGGGATTCCCTTTCGTCGAGGACACGGGCAGGTGCGACGGGAGCAGGGACAACCCGTGTTTGTGCAGCCGAGTTGCCCCCTTGCTCTTCTTCAGTCGTCCTGAGAAGATCATGGTGCTCTGATTGCTGGTCCCAGAACACGGAGCGGAGTGACCCCTAAACTTGGTGCCCCACCGAGCTAAGTCGGCCCGGGGGAACCAAACTCCAGCTGACCTGCAGACACTTTCTATGTCTATAGGAGCGAGAGATGCATCTTTTCTTTCTATGCCACATGGAATTTAAAATGGTCACAGAGCAAAATTGAATGATACCTCATCTGCCTGGCTTGTTCAGGAAGTTCTTTTGCCCAGAAAATTATTAACAGCCCCTCTCTTTGTTCCCAAATTAGATGAGCATCATAACAACAGTATGTAGCTTCATAATTTTTTTAAAGTTTCATTTACACCTTATCTTTAAATCTTGCTTCTCTTCCTTCTACTTCCTGCTGTGTCTGAGGGATGTCTGTTAGCCGCTCTCATCTGCCCCGCCCAGTGCCGTCCACTCAGTGCTCCCGGTGCTACCCTGTCCTTGAACAGTTCCCTCATGGCACCATCTTCCTTTCCTTCGACTCTTATGCATCTCTACTTTTTCTTCCCGAATATTCAATTACATTGCTCACATTTCTTAATACCTACAGTTCCATCAACAATTATCAGTGAAATCTCCTTTATTGTCTACCCTCTGCACCGTTCACCTATCTCACTACAAGGCAGCCATGTGGCCCTTTGTTCATCTTCTCTAAAATACCAAAGGCAGCAGGAGACGTCCTGGGTGCAGATTTAAGGAGGGGCTCACTCTCGGGGGGCAAATGTTCTCCTACTCTGAAGCATGAACACAGTTCCTTCCCTGGGCTGAACTGCTCTCCACCTGACGAATCCCTGTATATTTTTCAGAGTTCTGCTGAAGCCTACTTCTTTGCAAAGCTCTTTCCTGACACAAGGCAGGCATTCAACGCTACTGAAGACAGGCATAGAAACAGAAGTGAGACTTGAAAGTTAGTGTGACTCTACTCACCAAGCGCCCAACACACTTCTGTGTCAGTATTACCTCATCTGAAAAGTGAGAGGGTGAAGACGCAAAGTCTTCTGTGGTCCTTGCAGTTTAAAGAAATACTGTCCTATGACAGCCTTTGGTTTATGATGATGGGACATGCTGGTGGGGAAGGAATGGCATGGAGAAAGGTATGGATGGTAGAAAGTGGGGGGCATCTGGGTCCCATGGATTAGCTAGGATTAGTTACAGCGTTGGGTTACTTTTACCGTATGATATGAAGTAAACAATGACCAAAAAATGTAGATTTCTGGGCCCCTCCATTCTACCCACCCCCCTTCCGCTCCACACACAGCTCCCCAACACCAATGTTCCCTCTGAGCTCCATGTCAGCAGTGACCACTGTCCTCTCCAGTCCTGAGCACTCAGGTGTGTGGTGTCTGATACCCTCATCATCCTTTAGATCGCTTACTTGCAATTATAATAAATTGTTCCAGATTTGGCTCTCTAGTTAACAGTGCATGTTCTAGACTACAGAGACTCAGCACTCTACCCCTCCCTGACTTCTGGGACAGCAATTAAAACAATATCAGAATGTTCATCACCTATGAAATGATCTTGCCCAAAATGGTTAATACGAACCTACCTATGAAATCAATCGCACAAATCCAAAAGTTGGCAATTTTACAAGAAATGCAGGCAGGGTGTCTTTTGGAATGCTGGGCCATGACTAACATTGTAAGTTGTTGGACTCTATAGTGTGGTTGGTGTTTGTCTTGAACTTTGAGCTCTTTTAAAACTCCGGGGAGGACAGGAGACTAACATGAAGGCTGTGACTCTTACTTGTACATGTATATGAATGTCGTCTAGTGTACGCACTGATTTTCCCTCCTCAGTCCAAAGAAGTCATCTATTTGCATGTATTAAATTCACTTCGGTATTCATGATTGCTTTTGTATGTTTCTGCTGTTTGGATTATCCTCTGAATGGGTTTTTAATACTTTACGGGCTCCTTCATTAGTTAATAAGTATAATCTTTGATATGTATCCATTTTGTATTTGTACAGGAGTCATGATTTTAAGTTTTTGTAAAATGACCATACAGTTCTGGATATCATCCACTTAGCTGCCACTTAATTTATGCAACAGAGCAGGTAAACTGTGTAGATGAAGAAGTTTAACCCCCACTGGGAAGCGTGGGGGCCTGGTAGGACTCTCTTCAATTCCAAAGTGAGACCCAAACAGCAATAGAAATAGATCTTGAACCTTGCTGACCATTTCTCTTGTACTTTGTCTTTTCTGCAGATTATGGTTTTTCTTTCTTTCTAGTTTATGAATGTCCAATCAATTATTATCCTGGAGTGGCATCAATGACTGGGAATGTGGTTTTATAGTCTGAACACTTGGGTGATTTGTGGATAGAGGACAGAGATCTATTTTCATTTGGGTGACAGATGACAAAGACTTGGTTCTGTTTTTCTTTGTCTATTTTGATTCCAAACTAATCAAGAATTTTGTGGCCACTGGAAAGAACGGCTCTTTAATATCTAGACCAATGCATTTGGGTGTTTCTACGTTTACTCCTGACTACAAAACTCAAGTGGTAAAACTGAAGCCCAAGTTCTCTGTGTGTCTCTGAGCTCCACATCCCTAATGCAGAAAAGCCTTTACCTCTCACTGTGAAAGTGTGAAATGTTTACCTAATTCCAGAAAGCAATAATGATGTAGATCACAAAATCTCCTAAATTAAAGGAGTTCTGTTCTGATTACCTTTATAATGATAAATAAGTACATATATAAATTGAAATTCCCAGTATCTCTAGAAAAGGAATTAACCTTATACTTTAAATGTGCTACATTAATCTTTTTCTTTCAAAAACTAACCCATGTCATTATATATATATATAATATATATATATATATATATATTATATATATATATAAATATATTCAAATCAATGGGGCATATACACCAAGAGTAAATCCTAATATAAACTATGACTTTGGGAAATTATGATATGTCAATATCAGTTCATTGGTTCTAACAAATGTACCACTCTGGTGGGGGACGTGGATAATGGGGAGGCTGTGTGTGCGTACAGAGCATCTTTGGGAAATCTTTCTAACTTCAGTTCAATTTAGCTACGTACCCATATGGCTTTAAAATAAGGTCTTGAAAAATTCAGATGTCTTGGGTTGCCTAGGTGGCTTAGTCAGTTGAGTGTCTGACTCTTGATTTTGGCTCAGGTCATGATCCCAGGGTCATGGGATCAAGCCCCGTTTTGGGCTCCGCACTGAGCATGGAGCCTGCTTAAGATTCATTCTCTCCCCTCACTCTCCCTCTCTCTCTCTCCCTGCCTACTGCCCTCCCCCTGCCTCTCTTCTCTCTCTCCTACTCATTTTCTCTCTCTTAAAAAAAATTCAGATCTTTTTCCTAATTTATCACTATTAATTACAAAGTAGGAATATATTTTACTTCATGTGGGTTTGTATTTCCTAACCTATATGTCGTCCTATTCAAATAGGCTAACATTACTCCTAAACAATGTTTAAGATTATGAAAAATGTTGTATTCAATAAATAATTATTTTGATATACTTTTTGTATCAACTGTAATTCCACTTTGTAGAATATCAGCTTAAAGATAATATCCAAGATCTTTAGTTAACTTGCAACCTTGGAATAATATTAAATTATTTAATAGAGTATTGTTGGCTACTCAGAAATTTTCAAATGAGTGAAAGAATACTGCAAAGTAACTGTTAGGCAAAACGTAATGCCCTCTACTTCGCTCTGTCAACTATCTTTGTTTTACTGGACTTGTCTCCTTCTTTTTCCCTCCCTGTGCTCACACATGGACACACTTTGTTTCACGTATATCTTTTGAAAATAATTTGTAGATATTGTTATCTGTGACTCAACACTTCAGCATGGATGGCCTAAGAATAACTCCATTATTCTGCACCATAAAACCATTTTCACCTCAATTTTTAAAGATTTTAATTTGTTAGTCCATATAGTGTTATACTAGTTTCCGGTGTACAGTACAGTGATTCAGGGCTTTCATACAGCACCCAGTGCTCATCACTGTGCTCTCCTTAATCCCCACGGCTATTTGGGCCACGCCCCCCTCACCTGCCTGCCCCCCCCCACCCCTCAAGTAAACGTCACCTTGTTCTCTATAGTTGAGAGTCTGTTTCTTGGCTTCTCTCTCTCTCATTTCCCTCTGTTCATTTGTTTTGTTTCTTAAATTTCATATCTGAGTGAAATCACAGGGTATTTGTCTTTTAGTGACGGACTTCTTTCCCTCAGCATTATACTCTAGCGCCATCTATGCTGTTGCAAATGGCAAGATTTTATTGTTTTTTTATGGCTAAATTATATTCCACTGTATATATACCACATCTTCTTTATCCAGTCACCACTGGACCCTTGGGCTGCTTCCACCAACTGATGGACCCTTGGGCTGCTTCCACAATTTGGCTATTTTCACCCCTCAGTAAAATGAAGTTATTTAAATAATTTTACCTAAAATGTAATTCATGTTAAAATTTCCCATTTGTCCCCAAATTATCTTTAAAACTGCCCATTTATCTTTTCTATCCAGTTTCCAAACAATCCTAGATGGAAATAGCTTGATATTTCCATTTTGTCTTTCCAAAATCAGAACAATCCCCTAGTGCTGTTGACTTCTTTAAATTATTAAAAGTATAACATTTTTAAAACGAGAAAGCCATGCTTCTCATACAAATAGAAAATAAACATGTGTCAAAGACCTTATTTACCTTATTCATCTTTAAGGGAAGAGCAAAATGCTAAACACCAGTTCAGAGGCAGGAGGGATGTGGAAATGTACAGAGACTGTCTAGTGTATCTGTAACCTGGGCTGTAGGCATCGCCCTGAGAGACTGTGGTCAGCCTTGCACAAACTAACAGATGCAATACTGGCTTTTTTTGTAGGGAGGAAGGGACAAAATCCATGTGCATATCTTTATATTAAACAAATAATTCACACTAATTTCCAGGTATTTAAAATAGGTCAGGGGGTGCCTGGGCGGCTCAGTCGGTTGAGTATCCAACGTTCGGTCAGGTTATGATCTCACGGTTTAGGACCCATGTCCAGCTTTGCATGGACAGTGAAGAGCCTGCTTTGGATTCTTGGTCACCTTCCCTCTCTGCCCCTCCCTCACTTAAACTTTCTCTCTCAAAAATAAACATTAAAAGGTATAAATAGTTCAAATACAGTGAATTGTGTAGACCGCCGCAGAACCAGAAAACGTACTCAGTGTGCTAGACAGGTCTAGCTTCCATAAAACTCCCAGTGAGTGACTTGTATATATATATATATATATATGTGTGTGTGAATATATATATACGTATATATATATACATATGTATATATATATATCTCTTGCTATTTCAAAGGCGTTCATAATTTTTCCTGTCTCTCCCAGCTTATGATAATAATCACAAATATTAGTAATGATCACAAAAAAGACTGGGGTGAGGCTTTAGGCTTGGCCTGATTATTTATACAGGCGGAGCAGGAACGTAAACTTACTGTATAGGTTTCCTTGGCTTTGCTTCTCAAATCTAGTGTCATACACGGTAGGTAGGTAACTACTAAAACCATCACATTAACGGTCTGGAAGCTTTCCTGAGGTGTTTCAGACTGGATTTTTTTAGATCTCTATTATTTGCTATTCTTTGATGATAAAACTAAGCTCAAGACACTCCCCACCACATAACACCTTCGTAACATAGAACTTTGGATGGATTCTTCTCCTGAAGTCCTGAAAATCTGCTAAGGCTCACAGCATCTGTCTGTGAGGCCGGCTACGAACTAGGCGACAGGACACTCTTCTTGGGAGAGCGAGGTGGTCCCACAGAGTCAACAATTGTTCTCAAAAAGCATATTTGTCAGTTTTGATTAAATACGAATCATTCTCAAATATGACATTTCAGATTGTCCATAGCTGTACACTTCATCTGTCCAATTACATTCTGGTGAAAAGGAGAAAAACATTTTATACAATTTCTGCAAACTACTATATTGCCATGAAAAGAAAGGAAGCTTCGTAAGCGTAAGTGGCAGTAAAATTCAGATCTTATTGTGAAAAAGTTTGATTTTAGTATAGAAAAGGAGTGTCTACTAGATGTTTGTACAGAACAGAAAGTTTAAGGGGTGGCTCAGTTGGCTAAGCGTCCGACTTCAGCTCAGGTCATGATCTCATGGTTTGGGAGTTTGAGCCCCACTTCGGGCTCTGTGCTGACAGCTCAAAGCCTGGAGCCTGTCTTCGGATTCTGTGTCTCCCTCTCTCTCTGAGCCTCTTCCCCTCCTCCCCCACTCATGCTCTGTGTGTGTCTCTCTCTTTCAAAAAAATAAACATTAAAAAAAAGAACAGAAAGTTTAAGAATGACAGAGCTTTGTGAGATATTCAGAAAATTGAATATTACAACAACATCAACAGTATTGCAAACAAATAATGAAAATGAAATTGTCTTCATCAATTCATTCATTCCTAAGTAATTAAATCTTGTGCTGTAGAATCTTGGATTAGGAGTCTGATTTCATTTGAAAGAATTCTAGAAATCCTGACTCGGCCCAATGACACATCTAAATTTGTCTTGGCACTGTCATCTAAAAATCCTACACCCAAGAGACAGTTATTTGAAACATCAGTAGTTTAGAGAATCTGACTTTTTTTTTTTTTTTTTTACTACTTAGATGCTCAAGAAGTTTATGGTTTTATGCTTTGTGCAGGTCTATTTCAGACTTTATAAAAGCATAATGCAATTCAATTAATTCATGAACATAATGGTCATCCCAGACCTCCAAGAAGAAGAGCCAGAAAGTCACTATTCTAAAATCAGAATGTCTTGGGCCACCTGGGTGACTCTGTCGTTTAAGCGTCCGACTTCGGCTCAGGTCATTATCTCACTGTTCTGAGTTTGAGCCCCGGGTTGAGTTCTGTACTGACAGCTCAGAGCCTGGAGCCTGTTTCAGATTCTGTGTCTCCCTCTCTGTCTCTGCTCCTCCGTTACTCATAGTCTGTCTCTCTCCCAAAGTTAAATAAACGTTAAGAAAAAAAATGAAAATCAGAATGTCTACGCTACGTGTAACAAAAAGGGAAATTCCTTCTCTTGCCATCTGTGCACTAAAAACGCAGGACCCACAAATGCCCAGATTCCACAAGGCTAACTCCTCTATAACAAAGCTGACTTTCGTGTTCTTGTTCCCCAAACACATTAGACTCTCTGAACAGACCAAGGAATTCATCCAGGCTACCTTGTTTGGCCACCTAAGACAGAACTGGAGGATGTCACTATCTGGTCATAGATGTTGATAGAGATCGTAATCAAGGGGTGGGATTTGGCAGAAAGGATATGCAAAACCAGATTAACATACCATTTTAAGACAAGACAGAAATGCATTATTAATGATGCATTTTAATTTTGGCTCAAGTTTTTAATTAAAGGATGTGGTTTATTAAAATGCCTTTATTAAAGCATAACAGAGTGCCATGTCAATTCGAGCAGACAAGGAAACAAAGATACATCCCTATAAATTACAGATGATACAAAACACAGCCTCTGAGCCACCAAATTTACTGCAGCACATTTGTAGTCCTTACAGTTACAGAATGTCTCCAGCAAAGCAACAGTAAGAACCTCTGGGGAAAGGTAACAGTATTTTATGGCTGTTCTCCAAACGTACTGGAGCTAAAGGCATTTAATATTACTCCATTCAGCAAGGTTATTTTTCTTCCACGCTTTCCTTTGTTCTAATTCAAATATAGTGCAAGACCCTGGAATTGCAAATTGCCCTCATTGTGTTTATTCAAAATAAAAAAGCTCTAGAGATTTGATCAAGAAATAGGAAAACCTTTGTGAAACAAAGTAAATGAGGAAGATGGTTGATATCATTTATTTGGCAACAAAGTTATTTGTGAGATGGAAACCACACTCTAAGGACAGGAAATTTCTATCGAATATCTATAATTAAATAATACAGCACGCAACCCCTTATCAGGAGGGCAAAAGTAGCTGAGGTAACCAATAGGAGGTATTTTGAGGCGAAAATTTAAATTAGACATTTGCAGTGGTGATGATTAGGTGCCGGGAGCCGCCGCGGCCTTGCTGGGTGACAGGGTCACAGTAAGGAAATGGCAGATGTTGCAGGGCTCCCACCATGAGAGACGGAACTGGCATCTCCTTCTGCTGCTACTGCTCATGTGAAATTAAGCCTGTTGCTATTGATGAGGCCTCACAATGTCCCAAGTCAGGCCGATACTCCCCACACAGTTACCCTGTAAGAAAAAGCATGTTCCTGCCCCTGCATAAGGGATTCGAGATCAAATTGCTGCAGATGTTTGCCAAAAGGCTCTTCTAATGAGCCTTGCAGACCCAAAACATAAGGGGGGCTGAGAACACAAGAGTTACAATGAAGTCTGGCCCGGAGAAATAGAGCCTGACTTACAGGTAAGAAACAGACAAGGACCAGACATCAGTTGCTGCATATATTTTCGCTAGTGGAGTCACAGATACCCTCCCTTGTACTGACTTCAGCTTGAGGATGGATAAAAAATTAGAAACTCAGGTGCAAGGTCAACGCACACAGGGCCCCATTATGCTTACATCAAGGAAAGGGCTTTCTCTAGCAACTTGTTAACAAACATGCTTTCTCTTGTGGCTTATGAGCTAGATAAAATAACTCCCAGCCTATCTATATACAATTTAACCTATGTTTTAGTTTTAGCATTACTAACTTAAATAATATGTATATTATCCTGGTTTTTTTTACTAAAACCATTTTGTTATTCTCTTGATTGTAAAATTTACTTAACCTTACTGTAAGTGCATTACATGACTTGGTTATAATATGTTAATTAAAAACAGAGTCATAATTATTGGCCAAAACCCAACCCGTACAAAATAAGATGGGTTTGTTACTTTCTTAACCTTGGGGACTGATGCTAAGAATAAATTGGAATGATTCTACAGAAATACTTCTGTAAAACTTGTCTCTGTACACCTTTAATGATTGAAACACCTTATCACTAAGAACTGTAAACAATTTCTATTTTCTGATGTCATGTTATTGCTTAACCAATAAAGAAAGACACCAAAGCAGACTGAACAGAGATGTCTGCCTGGTGACCAAGAAAGAAACGTGCGGTTCTCTCATCTCTCTCTCTCGCCGACACTGTCCATCCTTCGGGGGCCCCTGGACCTGCTGGAGCTGGACTTCGGCAATTAGGGAAGGCTGTGCTCTTTCTAAGGCACATTCAGGGAAGACAAACCTTTACCCCTATCTGTGTTGTAAATGACACTTTGTTTTTTTTTGCCATAGAACTGCTACTTACTTCTAGAATCAACTAAAATGCCATCAAACTTGGTTCTTTATTGTCTTCTTATGGCAAAAAAGTATTTTAATTTAGTTTTAAGGTATTTTAGGCTTATTAACCTCAACAATGAACTTGAAGATTTTCCATTAAATTCACTGTCCATCAGATGATTACAGACGTAGTACAATTCCCCTGCAAGCATCCTGCCTGTTTCATGAAGGTGAAAGTGTGTAGAAAACGAGTTGATCAAGTTAAAATAAAATAAATGAGCAAACTATAGAACTATTTGATGTCGCTATCAAGCATCGTTGATACACTTTATGCCAAGATCTGTGCTTGTACAGGGGACGATGACACTGGCATTTATTTTATTTTTATCTACTTCATTTTCTGCAAATGCACAAATGAGTGTCTTTTAGATATGAAAAGTGATATATAATGTATTTTGGAGAATATAACCATTGCATGCTATTTCAAAAACAACCATTTTATACTTCTAAAAAGTTTTCCAGTAAGTAACAGATTTCCAGTAAGACAGAACAGATTTCTCTGACTGCAAGGAAAATGGAAGTCATTATTGCACGTTATCCCACTTTCTCCAGCATGTTCTGTATTATCCATAATCTGTATTGTTACAAAATTTCAAGATATTGTCCCTACACCCTGTACCTGGAGGCTTACGGGATCTGATAACTGGGTGACAGTCGGGAAGGTTTCACCAGATAACCCCAGGCCTCCTCTCAGGCCTTGGTCACACCCACCTCCCTGACATGCCAGGCACATTCCAGATGCTGACAGACTAACACAGTAGCTGCTGTTTCCTCATTGCTCAATTACAGTCTCCTTCCTGTTCTGCCCCTTCCTTGGGTCCATTGCAGACTCATCAGAGTCAAGTTCCTGACTCCTTTGTGCCTTCCGTCCGCCTCTGCTGAATGCTTGCCCCTTCTGCTGTCATTTACCATCCATGGTGAAACTTTCAAGGGTGGAGACTGAATCTCTCTCCTGCTTGGGGCCAAGAACAGTGTCTGGTAAGAAGGCTATCATTGAGTTCTTTGAAGAAAAGGAGACAGGAGTCTGTCCAAAATATTTGCCTTATGAACACACTCCTTGTAAAGCAAAGAACAAAGGGTCAATTGATTGATTTTATCAATTTCATCAGAGCTTAGAAGTTTATGTTAAAAGGGAATTTCTCACCCAGGCAGAGACTTTGAAGAGTTAATTTTTGCTGGATCACAATGACCTATTTGATGCTCTAGAGAACACGGAATACATGCTGTATTTACAAACTTCAAAGGAAAAGTAGCTATTTACATTTTTTTTCTGTAGGAAACAGAAACATGTTTCTTATTTGACCTTTTATCCTCAAGTTATATATGAAGATGATTAAATTTGTATTGTTGGTGTGATCCATTCAGAGTTGAGAATAATAACAGTGGAAAATATCAAGACTGACTTTAAAGTCTCATGAATATAAATAAATTTTTAAAGATACTGAATGAAGGGGCACCTGGGTGGCTCAGTCGGTAAGCGTCCAACTCTTGATTTCGACTCAAGACATGATCTTACAATTCGTGGGTTCGAGCACCGCGGTGGGCTCTGTGCTCGCAGTGCAGAGCCTTCTTGGGATTCTCTCCCTCTCTTTGCCCCTTCCCCACTCTCTCTTTCAAAATAAATAAACATCAAAAAAAATTGAATGGAAAACTGAAATGGGGGAGGAAGCCTCAGTTATTGGAGGCCCAAACAGAATATGTTTTTCAAAATAAGAATCAGAAGTAATGGGTATCTCATGACTTACATACAGATAATTGTTTTGTTTCTTTTAGTAAAGTGAGAAAAAAATGCATTGCCATCAAAGCCCTCCGACATAATCAGCTAGCATGTCGGTCACATGACCTGAGTAAGCAAGGATGTCAGATGTCCATGAAATACAAATTCTGATTCACCTAAAAATGTTCCTGCTCTTAGACTCAGACTCTCAGAATCCTAAAGGAACTGGGGTCCCTAGAGAGAGGTATGAGAATCAGGTTCAAAGACAAGGTCCAGCATTGGAGAAAACTACTTCAACCTATTAAGGTCAGAAATGGAGAAACTGAGGCTGAGAGACAACTGTCCCGGGTTCTCACAGTCACTGAAGCCACAATCACATTTACCAGCAGGTTCTCTTGGGGGTGGGCCAGGAGGGGGGTGAGGGGAAGGTCTCGCCTGTAGCATTTGCTGACTTCTCTGATATCAATTCTTCTACATGGCCAGTTTCAAGCTGCCAGCCTGAAGCCATGAAACCAACAGTGGGCAGAGACTCTTGGTAAGGAGCCTGTTCTATAGTATTTCTACCATCTGGATGTTAGAGGCGAAAGTGACTTCAAAGACACAGACACAAGTAATAGCAAAATTTCATGAGATGATCACTAAGTAATGAGAGTGTTTGCTACTATTTAAAAATATAATTTACTAAATTATAAGTGTAAGATATAACCTTTAAGATAATTGTGCTTAACAACGGGGTTGGGAAATTCCTAAAAACAGACAACAACGAACTCCTGCACCGCTGCCCCGCACCTCCCATGAGCCCCCCCCCCACCTTCTACTTTATCCACCGCAAAACCGTAATGAGACGCAGGCCTGGGTTCCCGTTAAAGCAGAGATGGAAGACGTACACTTCACCATGGTCACATGCACCACTGCTGGCAACAGCAGCAAGTAACAGAATTCAGAAGACCTCATGGGCGCCTGGGTGGCCCGGTCGGTTAGGTGTCAGACTCTGGATTTCGACTCGGGTCATGATCTCACGGTTTGTGGGTTCGAGCCCCGCGCTGGGCTCTGGCTGGCAGTGTGGTCTGGAGTCTGCTTGGGATTCTCTTTCTCCTTCTCTCTCTCTCTCTCTCCCCCCCTCCCCCTCTCTCTCTGTCCCTCTCCTGGTTGCCCTCAGTCTCAAAATAAATAAACTTAAAATGTTCCCATCAGCTCTTCTGAGGCAGTAATGACCGTGGTCCCCTGCTATTCTCTCTCAATCCTGGCTCTACTTAGAAGATTTAGCTCCTAGCTTTCTTTCTTAGTTTCTTCCTGGGGAGTTCTTCACGTCTTCAAGGCACGCGGAGCGCATTTCCCGCCAGGGTCCCTACAGACTGTTCAGTGATTGAAATTCCTCCTTGTGTACAAACATCACACGGAGGTGCGTTTATGCGTAGTTGGTGGGGCCATTACCCAGGTTCAGGGGACTCACAGTGCAAGTAACGGCCCTGCTCCTGGTTCATAATACTTCTGTGTCCACACTCCCGTTCTTTGCGAGCTTGAACTTCATTTCTCATTCATTAGTAAATTATGACACAGACTTTATGGCTAAGAGAATTACTGTTTAAGTTTAAGCCAAGTATAACCTATAAAAAAGCTGCCTGGATTCTAATTAATGGTGTACCAGAATGTTCTCTTTGAATTAGTATGATCATTGCTCCATCTGGTTTCTTCCCTCCAACCTCCCAGTTCTCTGCGATGCCACCACGCCGACTGGTCTTCCTCAGCCCAGCTGAGAAAAGATCACTCTCCCTGCTCCCAGACTTTCAGCGGCTCCCATTAGGCTCCAAATAAGCTCCTTCTACTGCATCCGGACCTTTTTGTCACTTGAATGCACGTATCCTTTCCTCCTCAGTTTGTCTGCCATATATACCAGTAAGTTCCAACCGAGTCAGATTGTACGCCAGACTATAAAGACTTCCTGGATCCACATCTCTGCTCAGACTTTCCACGATGTAAAAGGACGAGGTTCTTCTCTCCACCTCTGCCCATCACAGTCGTGCCCGGACCTCAAGGGTCAGATCCAACCACATGTCCACCCTCTGCCGGAAATGAGAGTGTCCCTTGTTTGTAGAACCAAAGAAATATGCTTGCCCTCACAACATGTGTGCTGTGCAGATTTTAAGCTCCCTGAGTGAATGAGCCTTTTCTTACCATTTTTGAATGTTCCACCATCTGGCCAAGTACCTAGAAATAGTTTTTAGATTTCTATATAAATTTCCATAAATTCCTTAGGGTAATGAGAAATTCCTTAGGTAAAAACCTGGATTTTATATATTATTCTTATCCTTCACAGTATTTAGGATTTACTTGGTCAGTTCTCAATAAATATTTGTTAACCAAATGGGTAGAAATTATCATTTTCTTCCTTCAGATACAAGTAGGAGTTTTGTCTACCTTAGAGCCTTCAGAATTTTCTCAGTATTTCAATAAAGGGCAGTTGCTGGGAATAAATAACATGCCCGTGCTGCCTAAAATAGCTGGAAACAAGGAAGCTTCTTGTTTAGTATGCTTTTGAGGTGTTTCTCATTTATTTACCTAGAGCAGTTATTAGGCAAAATTATGTCTCGGTTCAGAAACTTTAAGAGGAATGTAGATGATAATAGTGTGTGTGTGCATCTACACACACACACACACACACACACACACACACATATGCATGTATTTTAAGAGACAGACCTAAATCTGCTTTGAACCTATAGAATTTTATTTTTTTTTATAAAACTTTTTAAATACATTTATTTATTTTTTGAGAGATAGAGTGAGCCAGAGCATGAGCAGGGAGGGTCAGAAAGAGATGGAGACACAGAATCTGGAGCAGGCTCCAGGCTCTGACCAAGCATTCAGTAGAGAGCTTGACACGGGCCTCGAACCCACCAACCGAGCCAAAGTTGGATGCTTAACTGACTGAGCCACTCAGGCGCCCCTGTAGAATTCTAAACTGTATATTTCCAGAGCATTGTTGGTGTCACTGATGAAACATTCAAATAGTGACTTCTGAGAGTCAGTAAAACACATAGTAATCTGTAGAGTGTGATCTTAGGACTCAGTTATTTTTATGACTTAGAAAATCTACTCCTAGAAATACTTCAGAAATACTAGCAAGGCTAGTAAAGACGTATGTACACTACTGTTAAATTGGAGAAGAAAACACGAAAGCAACCTCAGTGTCTACAAACAGAGCCAAGTTAAATAAACTACAATGCAATAAAATTCTCTACAGCCATAATAAAGGAGATATGTCTACTTCTTGTGCATAGGTCCTTGCTTAAAAGGCTGGTAACATACTATTAAACATAAAAAAAAATGTGTGGCAAAAAAAAGGAAAATGATCCAAATTGTTGAAAATACTGTGCATGTCATTTATTTAAAAGTAATATCATGTGTATGTGTACACTTACTTATAAATATGTACACATGTGCATATGTATAAATTTGAGTGTGTGTGTGCTCATCTACATATATATGTGTACAAATGTTTATACTTCTGCTTTTTTGTGAAATATATATAAATTGTGTGTATGTTTATATTTACAGATTTTTGAATTTAATCAGGGATAAAAGAAGTGTAGAAAGATTTGGATAATTTTTAAAATAATTATGTTTTGGTATGAGCTTAAAGAAGGGAAGAGTAAAATTTTATTTCATTTACTTAAAAAAAAAAAACGGGGCGCCTGTTAAGCGTCCAACTTCAGCTCAGGTCTTGATCTCACAATTTGTGGGTTCGAGCCCCATGTCGGGCTCTGTGCTGACAGCTCAGAGCCTGGAGCCTGTCTTTGGATTCTGTGTCTCCCTCTCTCTCTGCCCCTCCTCTGCTCTAGCAGTCTCCATCTCTCAAAATAAATAAATACATAAATAACCATTAAAATTTTTAAAAAAATATTTTAAAAAATGAAAGGTCAGGAGTTCACCACTGTGGTATTTATTTGGGGACCTGTCCCAATTACAAATCACACTTGCAAGATACCTGAGGCCTTCCCTAAGAATGGCCATTCTTACCCTATTCTGGGACTCTGCTGTTCACAAATGGCACAAAATTAGGCTGTGCGCATGATCATCTGACGCAGGTGTCCTTGCGATCCGGGTGGGCGGCAGTGCCCTGGGCACCCACCCTTCCTTCGCACCTGCCCAGCCCTGGAGGAGCTCCGGAGGCTTACTCGGAGGCTCCTGGGGCCTCGGCCAGGCTCATCTCCTTGACCCTGTCATGGGAAATGCCAAGTGCACCTGACACTGATAAAATGTTCTAATACTAAGATGCCTGTCACAGCACCAGGTCTTGAATTCATTTGTTAAACAGACCACTGTTACTGATTTAAAGAAAGTTCATTGTGTGTGTGTATGTGTGTGTGTGTG
>NC_043706.1:139163745-139215373 GCF_006229205.1 Suricata suricatta
GAGAGAGAGAGAGAGAGAGAGAGAGAGAGAAACAGAGAGGCAAAGCCCAGGGTTGCAGTTTTAGAAGAGTATTTTTCATATCAAAAGATGATTTAATATAGAATTTCTTTTTAAATGAGCTGCCTTAGTACATTTAACATGTACTTTGATTTACAAATACTTTAGCCTCACTTACTAAATAATACCTAAATGCACCTTCCCCTTGGAGTTTGAAACCAAACCAGAGGCACGTTTTCCTATGATGGCCTCTTAATGCAAATTTTGGGCTAAAAAATGCCTGTTTTCTGTTTCCTTACTATGCATCTCAAGATGTAATGTCTATCACAGCTCCCACTAAATATTATAGAGCCTCATGCTGGAGTCTTCTATTCATTCAGCAGATATTTATTAAATTCCTGCTTCCTTTTTAAAAAAATTCTTAATGTTTTATTTATTTTTGAGAGAGAGACAGCGTGAACAGGGGAGGGGCAGAGAGAAAGGGAGGTCCAGAATCTGAAGCAGGCTCCAGGCTCTGAGCTGTCACCACAGAGCCCAATGTGGGGCTTGAACCCACAAACTGTGAGATCATGACCTGAGCTAAAGTTGGACATTTAACCGACCGAGCCCCCCAGGCACCCCTAAATTCCTGCTTCCTACCATTTGCGCTGGTTATGTGCTGGGGACACAGGTGTAAACCTAACAGACACAGTTCAAACCAATGAGAGCAGCCGACTGTGTGAGGAGAAGACTGCACTGCATCCTCCCCAAGATGAAGGGTAAGGAAGAAGGTGAGGCATTGCTGGCCGGCTGCAGGCATCAGGACTGGGAGCTCTTCTCTGAGGAAGGGACATGAAGCGACAGACTGAGGAGCCAGATGTGAGATGTGCAATGAGATATGCAAAGGCCCTGTGGTGCGGAAAGGTTAGGAGCATGCTTGGAAATGGGAATAAAGTTGTGTCTGGAACACAGAGATGAAGGGCTGTGATGAAGTGGAGGACGTGAGAGACAGGGATGCAAGCCAACAAATACACGTCCGTGTGAGGCTGGCACTTCAGGGTGGACCTTCCTGGCGGTTAGTCTGTAGTTCTCTGTATATGTTCTTATGTTTATGGTATAAGAAGTCACATACAGGCCTTTGTGAACTTGCTCCAGAATTCCACCCAAAGTGCAGTTCTCCAATTCCTCCAATTCTCCCGTTTCTATGTTACCAGGAGGCAGGAGGAAGGAGGCAGAGAGGAGCTGTCTACACACCAGGAGATGTGATGGAACCTTCTCATTCCAGGCAGTTTGATGAACACAACTTGGGCTAGATTTCTGCCGAAACCTTCCCGTTAATAATCTGCACAATAGTCTCGAGAAATCCTGCTCCTTCCCACAGCCACCAGAATTCTTTTCTTAAAAATGAAATTTTGGGGCACTTGGGTGACTCGGTCTGCTGAACATCTGACTCTTGATTTCAGCTCAGGTCACGATCCGAGGATTGTGGGATTGAGTCCCATATTGGGCTCTGCTTAGCACAGAGCCTGCTTCAGATTCTCTCTCGTTCCCTCTGCCCCTCTCCCCCACTTGCACACGCTCTCTCTGAAAACAAAACGAAAATCTTGAATACTGAAAACAAACTGAGGGCTGAAGAGGGAGGGGGGAAAGGGGAAGCGGGAGTGACGGACACAGAGGAGGGCACTTACGGGAAAGAGCACTGGGTGTTATATGGAAACCAACTGGACAATAAACCATAAAAACATAAAACTAAAAACAAAACAAAAAACCAAAATCAAAGCAAAACAACCCCAAAACCAAAACTGGCCATTATGTCCTCTTGACTTAAAACTCTCGGGACTCCCCGATGACCAAGTGACATCAGCAATAACTCCTCAGGAGGACTTACAAGGCCCTTTGCAAGAGGTTCCCAAGATTCTTTTCTTATATTGTCCCTTCTGCTTTGCTGGGGTCAGACTCCACCTTACTTCACTTCCTGTCCGAGCCAATGCCGACCAGTCTCGGTGACATGGCACATGGGACCCCACTCCGGGAATGACCAACCAACCCCTCTGCGTGGTAACCCACTGCTGACCCTACCAGACAGCTCGCCCTCTCTGTCCTGTCAGGGTCATGGCTTTGGAGAGCAGCTCGGGGCACTGAGGAGACCAGAGGACTCACCCCTGGTTAGCCAGATCGGCCCAACCTGCCTGGCAGTCAGCGGGTGACAAGATGTTGGTGCCAGGATTTCCTGATGGCCAAGATCTTTCTTAAAGTGTCCCTTCATTAGGCTAAGTCGTGTGTGTGTGTGTGTGTGGGTGTGTGTAAGGGGTGGGAGTTAGGAGAAGTTTAGAGGTGAAGGAAGCATCATGTGCCAAGTTCCTGTGGCAAGAGGGTGACACTCTGCTCTAAGAACCAGAGGAAGACCAGAGCTCGGGAACGGAGACAGTGAGTTAGGTAAGAGGGCGCCGGCAGAAGTGGGCTCCGATTAGATGTTTGAGAAATATAACTACCTTTTTCTTTCATTAAACATTACTGGTTGGTGGTTGATCAATATCCATGTGGAATTGCAGAACATAACACAGAGAAGACTAATGAACCCAACTGCATATTGGATATTAAATGGATTCTATCTTTACAGCAGTTAAGAGAAGAAAAATGGTGACAAATCAAAAGGTAGTGGAGCACACTGCAAAATTCAGCTGGACAAACTGTCACTGGACCGTGAGGTCACGAAGTGTGTGGAGGAGACACGTGCGCAAGGGCAGGAGTTTTTGGGGGAGTGGTTCCATGCTGACACAAAGCGGAGTGGGATTTCAATACAGAATAAAGGAGGTTCAGGCACTTCAGATAACATGTGAAAAAAACTATACTAGGTCCTCAAACATTACAAGAACTGGGTGAGGGGCTCTGCTCCCAGCCCCAGTTTCAGAAGGAAGAGCAGTGGGCTCAGGTGTTAAAACATGAACATGAAAGGCTGGGGTGTTCCGGGGGCATCAAGAAGAACCGCCTATTTGGAACAAAGAGGAAAAGTAAAATTGTTAAGAAATTAGAATATTAAGAAAAAATTGTCAAAGAAGAAAGGCATGGGGGGGGCGGGGGTTGAAAATAATCAGCCAAAAAGAAGGTTAAGGGGTGATTTCTTAAAAATTTGTTCCTAAGAATCCATGAAGAGGGATTAAAGTTACTATTCCTTGAAGTTATTATAGGCAGGACTTGGCTTGAAGGAAATTAAGAATTTCTTGATAATTAAAATATGAAATGGTACGGCAAGAGAGGATAGGGATTCTCAGAGAGTCTGTCTTAATTAGGTGCTAAAAATAGATGTTTCTAAAAGTCCTGTCTCCTTTCTAGGCCATCCAACATTCTGGATAAGTGCTTCTAATCTCTGCAATGTGCTAATTGTTTCTAATGGCCTGTAAACAAATTCCCTAAACTATTAACCTTCTCTCTTTAGCCAGAGATTCAGGAAATTAGTCTTTGAAAGAATCAGCAGGTTGCCCAAGGGGGTGTCCAAAAGACACTGTCATTCTGTTTGGAGGGGCCTCAAGGTCAAACTAGAGCTGCAAATTTGTGATGTGGACTAGAGAAGCCACAACCTTAAAAAAGAAAGAAAGGGAGGGAGGGAGGGGAATATTCCTCTAGCGTTCAGCTTAGCTGTGTTCCTATCTACAGGGAGAAATACAAATGACAGCACCTCTCAGACACAGAAATCTGTAACTCCAGGATTTTTCAAAACATTAAAACAATGTCTCCCAACTGATGAGAAGGTTTGACGGTTGATCCTTGTAGGTTAAAACGGACGCCATGTGGAGAGTGGAGTTCTATTCATGCCTAGGAAGTTACCGGCCACCTGAGCTGTCAGGAAGTGAGCGGGGCTGAATTCGGGCAGCTCCCCCTGTTCTGAGGATCTTCTTCAGAACATGAAAAATTCATTTAATTTGTTCTGAATGAAGAATCATTGAATAGCCAAAAAGTTTTCCAAAAAAGATGGCCAATGCAAAGAGATTTTTTCCAACATTATTTTAAATTTTATTTAAAATTACAGGAATTAAGCAATGCCCTTAGCACAGAGTGACTAATGGCCAGCAGTGGACACACCCTTCGATAGAGGTCCAGGAGAACCAGATTAGTCGTGGGATTTCAGGTCATGAATCTATCACATTTCAAATTAGTTGATAAATGGGGTGGGGATACTAAAATCATGCTAAAAAGGGTAGATATTTCCGCATTCTTCGCTACAGCCACATAGAAAGGCCAAAGAATAAAATGTTTTAAAAGATGGAATTTTAAAACTATGTGACTACAACAAAGGTAAATCGAATTAAGCCAAATAAGCTTGTAAGAGGGCTGAAAAATCAAACTCACCTAGTTGAGTGTTAGAAAGACACTAAAAACAGAGCAAATGAGAAACTAAAATGGGGAAGTGTGTACATTTGTCATATATGGATGATATATATACACACATATACACCATATACATATAGCATATATAGAAATGGTGTTACACACACACATGCACCATTTCTGTATATGTTGTGTGTGTGTGTGTGTGTGTGTGTGTATATATATATATAGAAAAGAGCTAGCATTCTTGACATATAAAGAAATCCTCTGAGCTTATTTAAAAAAAAAATAGGACAATCATTCAACAGAAAACTTGGGATGAGGGAGGTCAATGCAAGTAATTCACAAAAGAATCAAAACAAGGAGCAGGGCTACCCAGAAGGCATGCTCACTGTCAGGGCAGCAGCTGTGCATCACATGGTCACCTCCCAGACGTGTCTCTGCCCCCGCCCTGAGCATCAGCCCTGTCGGTTCTGCTACGGAGAGTGCCGAGACAGAACAGGTAGTACAAAACAACACACGAGTCCCAGGAGCGCAGGCCCGGTTGATGTTATTGCTGTAAAATCCCACACATGGAGTGTCTGTATTGCACAGGTCAGTGCGTTCTGAGACCATGCGGAAGAATAGGGGTCACAGTACTGGGACAGGTGGTGCCTGAGCGTCATGCACCCAGATCTCTGATCCCTGGAGAAGGTCTTCCCCAGATATATTCAGTCATATCGAGGCAATATGGAGTGCACGTAGGAATATACACTTTAGTATACGGCCTGGGATTGAGATCCTATTGTCACTTATCAGCTAAGTGACACTGGAAATGTTTCCAAGCCGCAGGTGACTTACATGAGGCCTGGGAACAGTATGGCTATGGGGCGATTCCGAGCTATAAAGGAGGGGATGCCTGTGAACACACTTAGCACACACTCCCCGTGAGACGTCTGAACAGGAAAAGATTTTTCACAGCCTGGTCTGGCTCCAGCAGAATATGGGGCTTAGCTGATGGGAATCTCAGATGGTCACGTGCAGCCCACGCGTGGCTCCCATAATACATGGAGACATGCGGATCCTGCAAATGTGGGCTGCAGCCCTGAAAAGTGTCTCCCCAGTTCCCCCAAAGCCCAGAAACCCACTGAGAGCCGGGCGAGGATCAGGTGTCCACCAGGATGCGTGAATGCCACGGAGACTCTGCTTTACATCACCAACGTCATCGAGACCAACAGGAAGACTGACCTCGGGCAATGGCAAGATGCTCTCTGCCTGACCTTCCACTCCGTTCCCCCTTGCTTTCTCCTTACCCACAGCACGGAAAATTTCTACAGTGATTCTGAAGTCCCGCTGAGGCAAATGGAGGATGTTCCTTCCAGAATAAAATTAGCTGACTTTTGTAACTGCTTTGCTAGAGAACTGTGTATTTCCATTCTTCATGAACTCATGAATTCACTTCTACTGAGGGGCAAAAAGCAAACAACCAACCAACCAACCCTAGGGAAACCCAGTTAACGTAACAAATATAAAAGGGTGGCAGCTTTTAAACCCAAAAGAAGGTTTTCCTGAATGTATGTAAAAGAAAGAACTGAATTAGGGCTTGTTGGTTAGGAAAATGACTTTCAGAATGATTTTATCTCTTGTACAACCAGCCTTGGCCTCTTCTTCACAGGGCATACTTCGTAATCGCTACTCTAATTGGGACTCACGAAGCATGTTTTCTGATACTAGCTGAGCCGAGTTGTCCTCATTTATCAAGATGGAAAAGAGGCAGCCCCATGGCAGAATGTGAAGGGCAAGGCGTTCATGTGCACAAGCTGCAATTTGGAACTCAGGTTTTAAATCTTCAGACCACGGGACAGTTTAGACAAATAGTATGGTGTGGAATCCGCAAGGCTGACAATCGGAGTTGTCTGCCCTGCAAAGTCAAAGGGGGGCCAGCTCTATATCCTTGTCCACCCACAGCACACGTTCCCAAAGTCAACACTATGGAAATTTGGGGCTGGAAAACTTTTTTGCGGTAGTGGGTGGGGGGCACGGTCCTGAGCCTTGCAGGATATTTAGCATCATTGCTGACCCCAACACACTCGTGCCAGGAGCATAGACTCCCGGGCTAGGACAACCCAAAATACCTCTAGACAATGTTTAATGTCCTCTGGGCAGCAAAACCACCCCTGTTTGCGAATAACTAGCCCACAGCTATGTCGGGATATGATAGCTACGTTTTCTTGCCTCGTTCCATACCATTAAAAGGAAAAACTGGGGTTGCATAGAGTATTGACGAAATTTAACGCTGCTGTGCCTAAAACATGACTTTTCTCAGAGGAGAAAAATAATCTCATTCAGCTCTGGGCGGGGGGGAAAGGCTTGTTTATGAGAAGTTTCATCAGATAGATGATGTCTGGGATTTCGAATCAGGCAGTTACAGTAAAGATTAAATAGTCTTTAGTTCTGCTTCCTAACACCATGGTTGGTGTAAGCTGGAGAACAAAATATGGAGACGGGACCCGTACAGACTCACCTACAATGTACTGTCTCATTTATTTATTTTATTATTTTTTTTAATGTTTTATTTATTTTTGATACAGAAGAGACAGAGCATGAGAGGGGGAGGGTCAGAGAGAGAGGGAGACACAGAATCTGAAACAGGCTCCAGGCTCTGAGCTAGCTGTCAGCACAGAGTCTGACGCGGGGCTCGAACCCACGAACGTGAGATCTGACCTGAGCCGAAGTCGGAGGCTTAGCCGACTGAGCCACCCAGGCGCCCCTGTACTGTCTCATTTAGTAACTCAGAGCCCAAATCTTAGCTGAGATTTACAGTGTTTGCTAGGCACTCTTCTAGCTCTATCTCATTTAATTTTCAGAACCTTTCAAAGAGGTTCAGAGAGCCTGGGGAATTTGCCCTGAGAAAAAACAAGCCAGTGTGAAGAGAAGAGGGCTTGTGACACAGCATTCTTTGTCCAGAGCCAAGGCTTTCTTGAGATCGGTCTTTGTTCACCAGAGACTGATTAGGTCGGTGTCACTGGGTGATTCCAGGGCACATCAGTCCATGCTCACAAACAAATGTCAGTGGAAACTGGGAAATAGGAAAATCAGACATGGTGAGAGACTGGGGGAGGAAAGAAGATTCTAAGCCTTCTGCTAGTCTCCCTGCAGAAAAGCGTGTCGTAAAAGAGATGTCACAACGGACAAGGGATAAGCCAAGGGCTCTTCCCATATGTTCTGGGAAAATAAACTTAGTCAACGAAGTCAAGTTTTCGAGGTAAATAAAAGGATAATCCAACATACCTATGATTTAGTATGGCATACCAAAAAAAAGGTTAATAAAGATAGGAATTAATTTTTTTCTGTAATTTCCTGAATCAAAATATCTCTCCATATGGACTTGGAGTCGCAAAAGCCAAAAATATCATTCCAGAAAGCCAGATTAGAGCCGAACACTGACAGCTCTGTAAAATTCAATGTGTGTGATGGGCTCATCACATTCCATGCATTTTATCATTTTCCTAGAATACTGTTCTGCATAAATTTGGTAATAAGAGTTACCTGTGAGAGAGTCGCTCTAGCTGTTATCTTAATGATTTGAAAGGATGCTGACAGGAATTCCCATGGATGACTGTGACAGTTCAGTAAGGCCTTTCGGCCCAGGAGGGACTCGGCCAGCCCCCATTGTGCACAGCTCATGGCAGGCCTGCACACGGGACCCGTGAGAATGGGGCACTTGAGTCCTAACACCTCTGCTGGGAGCACACACAGGGCAGTTGGTCACCACCATCCAAGTTTCCCAGGGTGGAATCAGAGTGAGATGGTACCTTCCCGCATTCCTTCTGTGCACAACTCTGGAGGAGCAAAGGGGCGAGGAGGGACTGGCAAATCTGGGGGAAGTGCCCACTGATGAGAACTCGCTATGGTTTAGGATGCCTGTTCTCATGGATCTTCCTACCAGATGCCACCACAGCCTGGAGGGTCCTGTTAGGTGGGTGTTACCGACCTTGTTGGATACAAATGCAGGCGAGGGGATAGGACAAGCTCAAATTTACACAGCTAGTGATGATCCCAAAAGGCACATCTGGGTCTGATCTCAATTTCCTTTGCACTCTGCTCCCTCCTGTCACCTTCAGATAGTCTCAGTCCACACAGCTCAGACATACAGGCAAAGGAGACTAAGAAACCCAGTCCGTGGGAAAGTCTTCTCAACTACTCCTGCTCAAGTCCAGGCTCTAAGTGAACTACTCGGATCCATCAACTTGCCTGCTCTTCTTTGTAGAAGAGGACTTTACCCTAGTCAGTGAGGGTTTACTGCGGATATCATCAAGGTTCACCAGTGAGCTTATGTAACGGAGCAAATACAATAGCCTTTAAAAATAGATATGGGGCACCTGGGTGGCTCAGTCAGTTGAGCGTCTTTCACTCAGGTCAAGATCTCATGGTTCATGGGTTTGAGCCCCAAATCGGGCTCTGTGCTGACAGCTAGCTCAGAGCCCAGAGCCTGTCTTCAGATTCTGTGTCTCCTTCTCTCTGACCCTGGCTCATGCTGTCTCTCTCTCTCTCAAATAAATAAATAAATAAATAAATAAAACATTTTAAAAAATTAGGAAAAAAATGGATACAAAAACAGCATTCAAGTTAAGGAAGCGCAGCTGACCACAAAATACAATTCTACATGCCGGAAGTTCACTGAATTCCATAAACCTTAGGATGTTAATATGGACATCAAGCCCTTGAACAGTTAAAAGGCATAAAGAGATCTAGAATATTTGCATTTATTTTAAGAACTGACACTATCAGTGACATTGATTATTCGCACGGTGGGCACATTTTTAGAGCAACAAGTTATGTGAAAGACATGCTAATTGCTCATCTGGCCTCGTGAACAATATGGGGTTTCACACATGATACTCCATTTTGACGTGTGTTCCCTCAACTTTCTTCAAGATATATTTTAACTATTAAAGTATGCATTGTGCCATTTTTATTTTTAAATGATAATGTATATCAGATATAACAAAATTTATAATAGCCAAGATCACTGTATTTGTTTAAAAAAATGAATGATTACGAACTGGTTTTTCTTTTGCAGGGACTGGCATTGTGACCTGGCAGAAAGCCGGAGTGCTAAATTAATAAGGCAGTGGAATCAGGGCACCTGGGCACCTCAGGTCATGATCTGATGGTTCGTGGGTTTGAGCCCTGCATCAGGCTCTGTGCTGACAGCTCAGCATGAAGCCTGCCTCAGATTCTGTGTCTCTCTCTCTCCCTGACCCTCCCCCACTCATACTCTGTTTGTCTCTCTCTCTCTCAAAAACAAATAAAACATAAAAAATAATAAGGTAGCTGAATCTATCCTTGCTTTCAAAAATGTGTATTATTCCACTGAACAGAGTAAGTTTCCTGGTGACTATATTATAGCAATCACCAGAATAGGTTAAATGTTATATATTTTTAATTGTTATTCTTATTGGACGCTCTATTCTTTAATGTTGTCCAGAAGAATACCTTTCTCCAAATTCTCAGGTTCTTTCATGTCCCCCGCCTATGACCTGTAGGAGATACAGACAAGGGGCACCCAACTCCCATTTCTAAGAAGTTCTTGCTGTGCAGTGTAGGCATGCGGCCAGCAGGTGCCTCGGCCATCAGCTCCCTCAGGACCTGCATTGACAACTGCTCCCGGGCAGCTGTGCTGGGAGACAGAGGCAGGTGGGGCTGTGAAGGCTCAGTGTGGCCCAGCCTGGGACACTCCGTGTTGCTGAGTGACACACGTGCGCACGGCTGGCCAAGGCCGAGTTAGCCTGTGACCTAGTTCACTGTTGTCTGCGCACCTCGCGTCTTCCTCACCCTCCGCACAGGCCTTGGTCTCCAGTGGATAAATAAAACATAAATACGAATTTTAAAAATCGCACAAATCGTACCAACCTCTGTCTCAATATCTGCTTTGGGGGAACTCGCCCTGCTGCACGTCCCCCGCCCCGGCTTTCAGAGCAGCCACACTTAAGATGGAGAAACTCCACTAAAATTTAAAGCTGCCCTTTTAAAGAAGCCTTTTAGATCCCAAGTAGTTTTGAGTCACAAAGACTTGATTTCTTTTGCAATTGCTTTTTATACTATCAATGCCCACATAATTCCGCCCATTAGAAGTAGAATATATTTGCCTATAGGAAAGGGGTCCCTCCGAACTCAAATGATTTCCTCCGAGCTAGTCCTTAGGGCCAGAGAGTCCCATTTGGATTGTCTCATTTCCAAAAAGAACTATTTTTGTGCCAAGGTTTCCCAAGAGGAAAAAGATTATTAGTAATTATCAGTGCAACTGACATGTAGATGTGTAACATTCATATAAAGAGCTAGAATTCTCAAAGTATGATCATATAAATTAACTTATTTGATTCACCTCAGGAATTAACCAAATTTGGAAAATGGAGGTCAACATAATTGATTTGTCCCCTGTCAGATAAGCAGTTGGTGGTGGATTCGGGAAGAAGAGCTTGTTCTTATCCAGAGCTGTGAATTCAGGGGGGCCCCTAAAGCCCTGCATACACCTAAGGGACACATTCCTTATTCCCTGAGGAAATGGGGCACAGGGTCCTCTGACCTAGGGCTTTCGCAACTATCACTTTTGAAATTACCACTCAAGGCCAGAGCCGTAGGGCAGGACTATGCCAGGTGGCCTTGCGGTGCTGGTGCCCCCACCCCTGAGTCAGTCTTCACAGTAACGCTAAGGTGACCCCCTTCCCATCCAGAAGGATGGGGGTCAGGAGAGGCAGCGCGATGTTTGGAACCCACTGCCTCCAAAGTCAGTTCTTGTAACCTAAACTACTTACCCATCCTGGGAGCAGGAAGGGCCACTCGAGACTAACTACAAACCAAAATACTCCAGTCTTAACTGTGAAAAATGGAGAGAAAATGGAAGGGAAGAAGGAAGAAGCAGAGACGATCTCTCCTTTAGCTGCTGGGGATAAACCATACGGTAAGGCTCCAAGAATTGAGGGGATGCTTTAAGACCACTTATGCGATAATACATGCCTCTAAATCATTAAATGTTTGGATTAACCGTTTACACACATTTCTGTATTCGGGAGAGAAACAACCAGGAAAAGCCTTCACCACAAGAGCCATTCTGAAAAAGGGGAGTTTTAAGTGAAAAGCGAAAGTGATGTGGAATGAGGGTTAGTTACTGTTAGCAAAGGGGTCAGCGCGGGAATGATCAAGGATTGCAGCTTTCTGGGGACAGAAAGTCAATTTGTCTTGCTTGGAATAAAGTGTCTTTGTCAGAACAAGGAATCGAAGTCAGTCTGTGGACATAAGAACGCCAAGTACCAATTCCCCACCTACCTGGTAGGCATTCTGCTTTTCTAACTGTAAGAACAAAGTGAAGCATAATTCCCTTTATCACTGGAAATTCTAATATAGAAGACAATACAGGAACACATGGTCCTATGGTCCTATGTGTACGTAACACAAGCCATTATTACCTCTCCTGGGACAACCCTCCACAACCCTCCGTGAAGACACCATCACAACCTGGCGTCGAGTTAGTGAAGAGAGAGACGAATTTGATTAACAAAATTTGGGAACCATTACTGATTTCATCTTGCATCCTAGCAAGCCAAAGGCAAGAAAAGAATTTCATGACGGCTGCGCCCTCTCTGGGTTTTAATATTGCTCACCACACCTTCCCATTTCCTATCAGAAGAGCCCGTGTCACTGACAGACAGTGACAGGTGGCCTGCGCAGAAGGGCTACAAGCAGGGTGTGGGGTCTCCAGTTCGGAGGCATTTATCTGTAAGAAGTGATCCTGTCTAGTGTACAAATTCCATGGTGACCGACTGCGCCAGGACTGGGCTGAGGCCTATGAGATGCATGAAGCCAACAGGCCAACAGTGCGTGGGGTCAATGGAAATCATAGCTAATTACAGGTTCACTCTACATGAAACGTGTATAGGAAACACAGGTTGGACACTATAGAGACTACGTAAGTGTAGTCAGAAGTTTTGCTACAACACTTTTTATCATGTGCTGGTTACAAATATGTAACTATTAATGTGATTGTTGGTACTAGTTATTTTTGAATAAACCTTGCCAGCAGTAATAAGAAAAAAGAGGGAGTACAAATAAAGTTAATAACATTTTAGTGCCAATGCCAATGTGTGTATGTACCACCAAGCAATTTGTAAAATGGGTGTCCAACAATTCAACTCCATTCTGACACTATCTGTCAGGAGAGAGCATCAAATTCCACACTTTAAGGACTCAGTCCTATAAAAACAGGTCCCCAAAATCCTAAATCCAGGCTGTCACCTGGACTTCTGACCCACCTCCTATAGATCAGAGGTGATGACCCACCTCCAGCAGATTGCAGGTTCTAGTGATCCCCTCCTTGGGTTTCAATAATTTGTGAGAAAGAGTCGGATGGAAAAGATGCATAGGGCAAGGGGAGAGGACAGGGAACTTTCATGCCCTCTGAGTGGGCCACTCCCCCCAGATCTCCACGTGTTCACCGACCCAGAAGCATCCTGAACCCAGTCCTTTTGGGTATTTACGGAGGCTTCATTACAAGGCATGACTGGTCAAATCACTGGCCACTAGGGATCGAACCCCACCTCCCACCCCTCTTCCTTCCCTGCAGGCCGGATGTAGGACTGAACTTTCCAACCCTCACATCTCATGGTTGGCTCCTCAGACAACCACCCCCATCTCTGGGTGAGAGCCCAAAGGGACCTCATTAACATAAAAAGATACCCTCTTTTGGCTCTTATTGTTTAGGAAATTCCAAGGGTTTTCGAGCTCTGAACAGATAAAGACCAAATAGGTATTTCTTATTATAAATCACAGTATTACAGGAAAGAATTTCTATTTCTCCAGCAAGTTCATGATGAATATGCAAGTTGTGTAGGTGTTAGCCCACATTTTTCATCTACCAGAGGGACGTTTAAAATATCATTCACCAAAGACCAGAGACATAAACCTGCTGCAGCAGCAGAGACTACTACAAAGTCCATGGCTACTTAAAGAATGCTGTGCTCCAAGAATGTGATCTTACACAGACAGCTCAGAAGGTAAATTTACATATTACTCAGCCAAGTGTGGTTTTCCATTTAGATCAAATGACTGTTCTAAATTAATTTGCTCAGTTTTGATTCCAAGTTTTCTTATGCATGCACAAGAAAGTAAGTGATGGCTCTTACTGTTCGTTTGCCTGGAACTTCATGATGAGTTAAATTGGATGGTCTATCAGTGCCCCGCTGTATGATAAACATGGAAATCTGTTAATTCCAATGACTGTCCAATTTTTCTTTTCATGTAATTCATTGTCTCAAAACAAAGCTTCTGGAAGTTTATGCTCTCAATGGTGAACTATCTAACATTATTGTGAATTCTACTGTAATTCAGTTTAAAAATTCAATACTGAATATGTTCTTTGTTTTTAAGGTGACAATGTGAATTATTTTGGTGGAATATAACGTTATGGCTATAAACAATGTCCTCACTAAATTTAGGAACTTGTGGAACATGCTTGAAGTAGGTGTGGTGTGCATGTTACTCATCATTGTGTCAAACAAGCTGGGATATTGCACCCATCAAAGCAGAAGGGTAGTTGCCAAAATTTACAAATATATTTACATAGAGCAACTGAACAACAAAGTTGTGACAAAACCAATGACGGATTAAAAGAAAATCTTCTGGTGGCAGTGTGACTGTCTTTGCTGCCCATCATCAATCATACTTTTAGGAAAGATTCAGCCTTAAAAAAAAACTACTTTATAAATTGTCTACTAAAGGTGCTAAAATTGGCAAAATACACCACACAGGCCTGAGGGTCATTTTGACTGAAAACAACTTAAAAGAAGGAGCTGTAAGAAAGGTTCTCCACCTTCCCCCTAAAGGCCTAAAAGCAAGATGTTAATTTGGGAAGGTTCCCCTCCTCCCCCAACCACCGACATCAGGCAGAAGTTAATCACTAGACCCTTATCGGCCCACAGACAGCACCAGAAGAATCTAAATGACGAGTTCCTGGAACGAGCTGTTACCTTCCATTAGTCCCCGTATATCTACCTTCTAACAATTTGCTGCTATAGAACTTCAAATTCCTTTTTTTTCCTTGTCTCTCCAAATTTTATTAATTAATTAATTAATTAAATTTTTAAGAAGCTAGATGAGCCCAAGTTCTACCCACCCCTCTGAGTTACTCATCTCTGGATACGCCTACGACTATGTGAGATGCCTATATTAACCTGCTTCTGTTTCTCCCTTGTTCTGTCTCTTGTCAGTACCCCAGCAGAAGAAGCGAGAAGAGTAGAGGGACAAAATTTTCTTTCTCCTCTACCCTACAATAACATTAACCACTTTAAAAGAGCCTTCTGAATTTGTTTGCCTTTTGTTTAAAACCAGTTTGCAATCTTTAATCGAAGTATTTAATTAAATGCAGTACCCCAAAACTTCCATCTTTTGAAGCTTGGAGTAAATCACTAAAAAAAGTTTGTGAGAAGACATTTAAATTAATCTGTACAAAAGTAAAAGAGAAATGATAAACAAGGTTTCCATTCTGGAATCTATAATTGATCTCTTGGGATATTTCTATTTGTAGGAAGAATCTTTTCATACAAGTCCTATTTTTAATCAGATAAATTTATATTTCTACCATAAAGTAATACTGAAAAACACTTTTGACTTTGCTGCATCTAAATGTGGTTGGTAGCGCTTTCAATGTATGTGTAAATAAAAATAACTTAATTGAAAAGTTCTGTTTCATAAAAATATTTGTCAAAGAGCGATTCTCTGAGTGAAGGAAAAGACAATACATGGGCTAATATTCTGCCAGGAATATTTATTCATTTTTTTAAAAAGTTAGAATGAGAATCAGCTCTATCAAAAATCTCTGAAATTACTACTAGTAAAGGGAGATTTTCTCAAAAACATTATGATCTATAGAGAAATATCAGTTGAAGTTAACAATTTCAAATGCTTTAGTCACACCACAGCCTTAAAGACTGCAAGAGGGGCGCCTGGGGGGCTCAGTTGGTTGAGCTTCCTCAGCTCAGGTCACGATCTCACGGTTCGCGGGTTTGAGCCCCGTGTCAGGCTCTGTGCTGACAGCTAGCTCAGAGCCTACAGCTTGTCTTCAGATTCTGTGTCTCCCTCTCTCTCTCTGCCCCTCCCTTCCTCGAGCTGTCTCTCTGTCTCTCAAAAATAAATAAAACATTAAAAACGTTTTTAAGATTGCAGGAAATTGTTTTCCTAAAATTTTCACAAAGAAAATAACAGAAAAATACTTTTTTTTTAAATTTTTTTTTGTTTTATTTATTTTTGATACTGAGAGAGACAGAGCATGAGAGGGGGAGGGGCAGAGAGAGAAGGAGACACAGAACCGGAAGCAGGCTCCAGGCTCTGAGCTAGCTGTTAGCACAGAGCCTGACTCAGGGCTCGAACCCACGAACATGAGATCTGACCTGAGCCGAAGCCAGAGGCTTAACCGACTGAGCCACCCAGGCGCCCCAGAAAAATACATTTTGAGCAAATACTGAATACATAGTTTCAGAGACAGAGTGTATAGCTAACAAGCATATTAAAGTGCATAAATAAGTACCAATAATAAATACTTTGTATGGTGATATAATCAATATAAGGAAGTTTACATTTTTTGCTTTAGTAGATCTATTTATATATTTTTATATTTAAATATTATATATTTATACATTTTGCTTTACTATATATAAAATATATAATATTTAAAATTATATATATTGGGGTGCCTGAGCAGCTCACAGTTAAGCATCTGACTTCGGCTCAGGTCATGATCTTGTGATTCATGGGTTTGAGCCCAGCATCAGGCTCTGTGCTAACAGCCTGGAACTTGCTTCAGATTCTGGGTCTCCCTCTCTCTCTGCCCCTCCCTTGTACTCGCATGCTCTTGCTCACTCTCTCTCTCTCACAAAAATAAAAAAACTCTAAAAAATAAAATTATATATATTATTTTATAGAAATATATAATATTTAGAATTTTATTTTTTAAAATAATTTTTGAGTAAAATATTTTCACAGGTCTAGCAACAGACTAAAAATTATCATCCAATAAAATAGTTTCAAGATACTATATTATTTCCGTTATTTTTAATCCCCTCTCTCTCTGAAATACATTCTGGTGGTCCCTCTTGCCACGTGTGTCCCCTCCGATGTCCAGCAAATATTAAGATTGTCTCGCTCCTCAGAGTTCCTGCTCCGACCAACTGTTACTCAGTCCAGGGAAGAGCCAATAAAATATTCTAAGAATGATAAGGAAGGCAGGGGTCTGGGAAAGTATTGGCCTGACCATCACATAAATGCACAATTAATGGAGGAAAAAGGGAAGAAAGAAAAATGAGACATAAAGAAAGGGAAGAATTTAGATTCTGGAGTTTAACGTCCAGCCTTTTCCCTAACATGATGTTCACAGCTACGTGTAGTTCAAGTCACTCTTTTCTTCACTGTATGGGGTTTTGTGTTCACACCACAGGCTGTCATGGATGGGCACTGGTGTTCAAGCTTTCCGCTATCATAAATGATGCTATGACTGTTCCTTGCATGAGTTTCTGATGAACAGAAATGGTTATGATTGGCCTATACCTACAGGTGGAATTCCTGGGTCATATGACACATATACATTCATGTTCGGGAGGTACTGCCAATCAGTTTTCTAGAATGGCTACATCAGTTTTGATGTCCACAGCAGCATATGGGAGCTGTAGCTGTTTCCTATCGTTACCAAAGCTTGTAGGAGGAGGGGTCCTCAGTTTCTTAGAATTTAGATACAGGAAAACCTTGGATAGCAAGTAACTTGTTCTGTGAGTGTTCTTCAAGACAGACAAACACTTGTAATCATTTTTAACTTGACAAATGAGAGATATTTTGCAATACAAGTAGTAACTGACACCAAACATCATATGATCACCATCGAGCCAATGATTCTTGAAATTCACCTTGATACACAAGTGCTTTGGATTACAAGCATGTTTCCAGAAAGAATGATGCTCGCAAACCAAGGTTTTACAGTATTCTGTTGGGAATATGTTAGTAACACATGCTCACTTTAATTTGCATCTCCTGCTTTCAAATATTTATTAATCTCTGGATAATCTCATTTTGTATCTATTATTTTGCCCATTTTTCTATCATGGTGTCTTTCTTATTAATGTGTAGAAGTCCTTTACACATTCAGAGTCCTTTATATGTGTCGCAACATCACCCACTCTGTGGCTTGTTGGTTCACTCCCTTAAGGTGTTTTGATGGGTTCCAAATTTCAATGGTGATAAATGTATCAATCTTTTCCTTTTTAATTGATTTTTTCATCCTGTACAAGAAATCTGCCTCTACATTATAGCCACAAAGTGATTGTACTATTTTATATCTAGAAGCTTTATCGTTTCAATGTGTATATTTAGATATACAACTCTATACAACAATATTAATTGTTATGTATGGTGTGAGGTAAGAAATCAGGGTTCACTTTTAAACATAAACATTAAGCCACTTTGCACAGCAGAATTTATTTAACAAACTGTCTCTTCCTCCAACTGTAATGAGAATTTTTAAAGATTTTTTTCTTTTACGTTTATTTACTTAAGAGAGAGAGAGAAGGTGAGAGCACATGCAAACGGGGGAGGGACAGAAAAAGAGAATCCCAAGCAGACTTTGCACAGTCAGCAGAAAGCCAGATGCCAGGCTTGAACCCATAAACCACGAGATGATGACCTGAGTTGAAATCAAGACTCGGACACTTAACTGAGCTACCCAGTACTCCAGGTACTCCTGAACTGCGACTTTATGACAATCAAGTGACCACATCTATACCTAAATCTGAATATAAGTACACAGCTTAATAATGTAATTTTATATCTGGAAAAATACTTGTAACTTTCCTAAGACAGACTAAAGATGGGACAGCTAGGCAAAATACTTCCGCAAGTGACAGCAATCAGATGGTGAACCGGAGTGCAGGTGGTCGACAGGAACAGAGATTAAGACTGGCTGGGTGGAGGCGGGGGTGTCCTGACTTTGGCTCAGGTCATGATCTCACGGTTTGTGGACTTGAGCTCCACATAGGGCCCCGTATTGACAGTTCAAAGCCTGGAGCCTGCTTCCGATTCTGTGTTTCCCTCTCTCTGCCCCTCCCATGCTTGTATGCTCACTCACGCTCTCTCTCTCTCTCTCTCTCTCTCTCTCTTTCTCTAAGGTAAATAAACATTAAAATTTTTTTTCAGAACCAGAATGGCTGAGAGGTACCAGCACCTGCCACCCAGCACCTGCTCTTTCCCCGGCCGTCTCTTGAGGCCCTGGGTGATATCTTCTTACTCCATGCCTGCTGTGGGCACCACCTCCTCCTCCACCCCCATCACTGCTGCCCCTGAATCCCCCCCCCCCAGCTGTTGCCCCAGGGAGCTCCTCCAGGCTCACATGGCCTCCCCTGTTAAGCAGCAGGGGTCCACACAACGCCTCCTCTGGAGGGAGGTAACCCCCCTTGTAGAAATCCCAGACAAGAGTTAGCCCCACGCCCCTCCTCCGCCTGCTCATTAGGTGCTGCCGTTAATCCCAAATAAGCCAAGAGCCACCATCCTACAGCCGCTCCTTCAGCACTGACTCCTAGTTGAAATCACCTCTCCTCAGCCCACTCCTATCTTTTCTAGCTGCAATCTCTTTTTCCCACAATTAATGACCTCATCGTTACTTTGAGGCAATGCACACATTCCTGAGGTCACACAGTATGGCATCTAAGCTGAGGTTTTGCTGTATTCTTGGGGAACCAATATTGATCCGCCCTCTCTCTCCATTTCAAGACCACTGTGACTTCGGCAAGTAAGATAACCTCTTTGTGCCTCATTTCTCTTATGTGTCAAATGGGCAGAACATTGATCTCTGACAGGCAAAGTGAAGACCGACATGCATGCAACACCTCTAACCAATGTCAACCAACAATAGCGGTTGTCGCCCACTGTTGAACCTACACTGCCCTGGGCGGTCCTAGCCTCGTGGGATATAAATTTGTCAGACTATCCTGGTGTACATACGGGTGTGGCCTGGGCATGTGTGGAAATCAGCCCACGCTGTCAGAAAATACCACAAAGTACGCTGTCCCTCAGCTTGGGAGAGGGAACCAGACATGGAGACTGACAGCGGCCGCGGCAGGCGGCAGCGTCTGGCTTGGGGACGAAGGTCCGGTCGTTTGTAGGGTGAGCTGTGAGGAGGAGGCGCGGCGGCCGACACGGTCAGCAGCCACGGACCCAGTAAAACAATAGGGAGCAGGCAAATCGGTGCGGACGCTGCTTCAATCCACACAGATCATTCTATGTATTGTTTTTAATACCGTCTTGGCCAAGTTAAAAGAATCCCTGGGAAGACTTGGCCTACAAAGAGAAGTTTGGGTCCGTGTTTCATAGGAACGAGAACCTCAGCTATTACCAAGCTCAGCCCTGCCTGCGCTAGCGCTCTTCCACGACCGCTCACCGCCAGCCTCCAGTGCTGCGTCCCAACAGACATGCGCTTTATCTCAGCTGCAAGCACCTACCACAGTTACCCGAGTCATAGATGAGCTCACTAAATAAATATTAAGATAGAGAGACTTAAAAATTTTTTTAATGTTTATTTGTTTCAGAGAGAGAGAGAGAGAGAAAGCACAAGTGAGAGAGGAGCGGAGAGGGTGGGGGGACACACAGAATCTGAAGCAGGCTCTAGGCTCTGAGCAGTCAGCACAGAGCCTGATGTGGGGCTTGAACTCATAAACTATGAGATTGGGACTTGAGCTCAAGTTGGAAGCTTAACTGATTGAGCCACCCAGGTGCTGCCGTTCTCCTCTAGTGTTAGAGGACTGCTAAATGTTGCAAGTTAGCAAACTGAGTAAAACTTGAAAATCATTAACTTGCTGTTTTGGCTTCTGTAAACCGCTTTGCAAATGTATCTTTCTGTTCCTTGCTCTATGTGGCTCTTTGTTGGAATTATCAGAAGGTGCTAACCTGGCCTGTAAATTTGCCTGCTTTCTAAACAGACAACGTCGGTTGTAAATTGCATGCCAGCCCCACTATTTGAAGCTGACGAGACAAAGCACACGTGTGGGAAGTCACGTGGTCACTGTCTCACAGAGCCTGGAGTGCCTGCCAGGTCATTCCAAGACCCCCTTATGACAAAGAACTTTAAAACTGACAGAGTCCCGCCAGAATTCCTGTCTGTTTGTAAAGATGTGACTGGGTGTCCTAAAATTGCTGGAAACTCTAATTGGTTAACTAAATGATGAGGTTTGATGCCTTGCTAACATCAGTATAAGCTCACTGCCACCTTTGTTCGGGGCCATTCTCTGCTCCTCAGCACCAGGGAGATCAGGTTTGGCCCGGCGTAAAGAAAATCTTGCCTCACTTCTATTTGGCGTTTGGTGGGCTTTCTCATCACCCGGTTACACTAAAGATGGCAGACACCTGCTAGCAATTGCTCTGGCCGCGAGAGCACTACGGCAGGACACGGGTACCGTGTGCCCGTGACCGTGGACGGGCTGTCACATCAGTACACCAAGTAGTCCTGAGGGTTGTGGAAATCTGTATCCTGATCTAGAAACTGCTGAGATTTCTTTTTCTGGCACGTTGCACATACAGGAGTCGGGGCCATGCTTTCCTTGGTGCTGAATTTGCCAAATTAATGTGAAACAGAATCAATGCATCCTGGCCCTCAACGTCAACAAATAACTTGGTTTGGACTCCGAATTACTGAGACTCTCGCTTATCTGATTGTAAGTAACTCTATAAGCTGTAGAAGCAACAAAGGGCAAATCTGGAAATCCTTAATTCTACACGTCATGGGAAAAAATAGCTACATCAGTGACGTTCACAGAGGGAAAGGTATGTCCTAGCAGTTAGAAATTTCTGAAGGGTATGAATCAGCACAAATGTTTGCAATGGAAACAGCTTCTTCCCCTCACCAAATTTATAATCGAAATTGCTAATTACAAGGATAAAACTGCAATGAAGAACAAACGAACAAGCCATTTATAATGGTTTTTTTTTCTAATTAAACTATTGCTATTTAAACACTATGTGATCCCTTATTTCCAATGAAAATGAACCTTAAAAAAATGTGTGGCCATCAACCAAGTTCTAGCAAAGCCACCGGGATGCTTTAGGGATCCAGCTGCTGCTTAACCCCCACCGGCCACAAACAAACTGCTGAAAAGTCAGACAGTTACAACATGTGAGGTTGACCTTAACAAATACAAAATTGGTCCAAGAGGATTTGCAATATTGTCCTACTCGTTCCAGCGGGAGCTGCTGTGCGCCCGCAGCAACAGTTAAATGAAAAGGTGAGGCATAGGAATTTCATGCACGGGCGTCTGGACCGTCGCCAAGAAACCCCGCTGACGTAGCCACTTGGATCTGAAACCTGCAGGGCTCGCTGCAGGTGAAATGAAGGTCACTGGCTGACATTAAAACTGACGCGGCTCACATTTCAAAGTATCAATGTTGGTAAAATTTTTCTTCAATTTTCTTAAGGGACTGACCCCAAACAGTATGGCTGAGAAATCTGCATCTGAACGTTGGACTTCCCCTTACTCCTAAAAGCACTGTACAAACTCTCGGTTGATTTCTGATGAATTTATTTCATTCCGTTGTGGAAAATTCCATTAAATTCAGAAAGTGTTTAGTCCCCCTTTTATTTCTCTGTATGCTTGTTTACTTATTTATTTTTTCAATCCCAGCACACTTACCGTGGCGGTGTGTTTGTTTCAGGGTACAATGCAGTGACACCACTTGTATACATTACTCGGTGCTCATCAGGATAGGCACACTCTTACGGAAGGGGTTTTTGTAAAAGGGAAGTGTTCTGTATAAAAGGAACTTGTTCTCTGTTGCTCTGCATGAAACCAGATTTACTTTCATTCAAATCGGTAAACATTTATTGAAGTCGCATCGATCTCTTTGATCGTGCAGCAACAGCACGTTTGTGCGTCAGCCAGGCTGGGACCTTGTCCTTGGGGCTGCCGGCCACTCAGCTGGGCAGGTGGGTTTTTGGTACAGTCTGCAGTGTTTCAATTCTTACTGGTTTGCAGACTGTCTTGGTATCTCACTTTACTGCTGACCCCTTATCATAGGCAAAGCCACCTTCTGCCCTCAGCAGACAGCCCTGCCTTTGACTCCACAGAGGAAACGGAGACCTGCAGGAGGTAAGGTGTGATTGGAGAGACAGCATCAACCACAGGGACCCTGGGTGTAGGCTGATTCCTCAGTCCCTTGAGGTAGGACCAGACGTAACTTTCAAAATATCCTAGCCTCGGGGCGCCCGGGTGGCTTAGTCGGTTAAGCATCCAACTTTGGCTCAGGTCAAGTCATAATCTCACGGGTCGAGCCCATGTAGGGCTCTGGGCTGACAGCTCAGAGCCTGAGGTCTGCTGTGGATTCTGTATCTGTCTCCCTCTCTCTCTCTGCCCCTCCCCTACTCATGTTCTCTCTCTCTTTGTCTCTCTCAAAAACTAAACATTAAAAAAAAATTAAAATGTCCTAGCCTCAATTTCTTCATCTAGAAGACAGTCACATAATTTGAAATTAATTTATTGAAAGAACTGTAGGAAATTAAGCACTACCTGTGAATTTCAAAGGACAATGTAATGTCCTATACAGGGGATTTCACCCACAGGAAGAATTCTTGCTTCTGGGAGGGTCTGTAGCAGCTCTCTCTCTCAAGACTGGACCCGACTGGCAAGTGCACTGTCTCAGGAAAGAGTCACTCCCAGCACAAGCAGAGGGCGCTAACTCCCAAAGGGTCCGGGGCACCGTGTGGAGGAGCCTGCTTCCAGCTAGAAGACATAGCTTTGAAATTTCCTGTTTCATTTTAAAAGGGTAAAAGATATTCCATTCTACTCTATCACATACTCCTGTTTATTCAGATACAAATGTGGTATTCTGATTTACCTTCTCTGGAATGCTGTGTAAGGCAGCCACTCTGAGGTACGCCCCTGTTTATAGGAAGCGATCCTTTGTACCTGGCACGGTCTGTGTACTCCTATGCCTAGGAGGACAGGAACTATTCCTCTGGTAAGAGAAATACACAGATTTGTATGCATAAAGAAAGAAGGTCTCCACTGCTCGCTCGCTCTCTCTCTCTCTCTCTCTCTCTCTCTCTCACACACACACACACACACACACACACACACACACACACACACACACACACACACAGTTTTCCATTATCGAACTGAAGCCGTGTCCTGGAAAAGGCCATGTTAAAGATTTCAGTTAAATTATACATCACTGTATCTGGGATCTCTGAAGACACTTTTTGGGGCCGATGGTTGTACAAAACCATGTTTCCATCTAATGCCAAAATGCCAAAAATATTTGATAAAATATAACCATTAAGCCATGTCTCAAGTTTAGACAGAAAAAATGACTTGTATATTAATTCTAATTCACAGAATAAATGCCAAGTATAACCAAAATTAAAATACGAATCAAGAGAAGCCGATGATATAACAAACATATTCAAAGGGAAAGTTAAAATCCTCAGCTTTTTAAATCTCTGGTAAATGAATGAACGCATGTCACAATCCTGACAAATGACCGTTAAATCCCGTCTCCCGTGAGACCAAGAGCAGGTACGAATGGGCGTGGAGATAAATCTTCACTCCTCTCCAAACCCAAGTAAATTTGTTTTAAGTCTGCAATCCCAGGTCAGCATTACTTCAACAGGCTGAATGAATTTTAAGACAAATCTGAAGGCAAGAAAATGATAAAAAAGACATTTATATCAAACAACAATGACACCAAAAACGTAAGTCTTTACTGGCAGAGTTGAAGATAATTGTAGGGTAGGACCCGTCCTACTAGAAGCTGAATTTTAAAACAGGTTTCTGGCAAGTTAAATCTTGGCTGTGTAAACCTGGTTAGTTTTTAGTTTGTGCTCAGCTCTGTAAACTGAAGAATGGCGGGAAAAAGGTGGAAAAAAGTGCAGGAATTCACTAGGCAACCTTCGAAGTAGCAAAGCAGAAAGGTGGAGATGATTTCGCTCTTGTGTGATATCATGCTAATAGATTTTTCTATTTTGTAATTTTCAAACTTTACTTTTTTAATTTTAAGAAGAATATTGCAAACGGAGGTTTCAGCAGAGACACTGTCCTCCCCAGCGCAGGCCCCGGCATCGGGTGAGCTCCGCGACACACACACTGGTCAGGGAGAGACGGCAAGCCTCCCTCTGGGTCTGCCCTGTCGTCTACATGGGCCAGAGCCTCATTAACCCCGAGCTGACCGGAGGTATCCAGGAAGGTTCCCAGCCTCTCTGCTGTCATTTCTCTTGGAAAGACGTAACAACACACCACTCTGCCTTCGAGAGCTGTACTTTCTGTTCTTGGCTCAAGGGTTTGCGTTTTGTTCAGTCCCCTACTTTTTCTTCACAAATGATAGGACTATCAACGGATAACCTTGCGTGGATACAGGTCAACTCAGCACTGTAAGCAGAGAGGACGGCGAGGCGGGATGGCATACGGGAGCCTCCTGGTTCACATAAAACCTCAGGGTGTTTTGGCTCAAATAGTTCATTTTTTTTAAGGGAGAGGAAACTATTTTATATGCAATGTAAAGTCAACGTGATGGGGTTTTGGGGGTGATCGTGGGGGTTCGGAGCTGATGGCAAAGAAAGAATTCTTGAAGATGTCTTTGGTGCAATAAAAGTGATTTTATTTGAGCGCAGGGCCTGGGCCCGTGGGCAGGAAGGGCGCACTGGGGTCCCGGCGGGTAACACATTATATCCCCCCATGTGGGGAGGGGGTCAGGGGTAGAGTACGTCTCTAAGGAAGCAAAGTCTCCAGGACGTCGAGGGGCTAGCTGCTGCGAAAACACCATTTGTTACTTTTAAGTAAGACCCTGGTCGTGAGACCCTTCAGATGTACATCAAGGGACATAAGCTTGGAGTATGACTGCCACCATACACCTTGGGGGAGCTGACATAAAGAAGTTTCCAACGGAATTTTTACATGTTAAAGTAGACTCACAGGATCCTCAAGGTTGGGATAAAGTTAAGCCATGATTCCCTTTAGCCCCCAGCAAAGTGCTATCATTGAGAGAACTGAGCTCCTAGAGGGAGGTCACTCTGCCTGTTTCAAGGACTTGTCTAGGGGCGCCTGGGTGGCTCAGGCCATGATCTCACCGCTCGTGGGTTCGAGTCCCGCATCGGGCTCTGTGCTGACAGCTCGGAGCCTGGAGCCTGCTTTGGATTCTGCATCTCCCTCTCTCTCTGCTTGCCCCTCCCTCCCTCCCTCTCTCTCTCTCTCTCTCTCTCTCTCTCTCTCTCTCTCTCTCTCTCAAAAAATAATTTTAAAAAATCTGTTTTAAAAAGGACTTGTCTGTGGGCTGTACGCAGTAAAGGAAGTTTAACTTTTCATTTGCCTTAGTTTCCCACATCACCATGGCAAGCAGTTAAACCCTTTTCCTTTGCCCTTGAGTAGCCGGAATGCCCAAGGTCTATCACACATATTCTGCCTCGACAAGGGGGAGGGGTGCTGTTAGCCTGTACTTTGCCCCCAGCTTGCCCCACGCCCCCTCATCGAAAGGACACAAGCCATGTACCTGAATGACATTTTCAGCCTAAGCTCTGGAGATGAATAACACCCCTGACTTATGTATTTGTACATATCCTAACCACATACGCGGGCTCCGGGAGGAAGTGTCAGTGAAAGCCTCCTCTCTTCTTTCTGCACCTGTCAGCAGGCGGGCCGCGCACAAGTGTCTCCTCAAATGACATGATGTATCAGCTGTGCAGAAGCTATGCCTGCCTCCTGCAAGCTTTCAAAGCTGGACGGGGCCTTATAGGTTACCTATTCCAATTCTTGGATTTCGTAAGCAGCCTGAAGGCCTAAGAGATTATGTTATTTTCCTAAGGTCAAAAAGTTAGCTTAGTGGCACTGGAGACCCTTGAATAGAAGTTAGTCTGCACTTGTTGAGAATTATTGTTAAGAAGGCAGACGAAAGAGATGTCAATCTCCTTTTACGCAAAAGCACAACAAAAAGTACAGTTTTTACCTTGCTACCAATTCTCTGCAAATCCTTTCAAAGGATAGAAACAGAATGAATACTTCCTAACGCATTCCATGAGCCAGAATTACTGAAAAGCCAGAGCCAAATATAAGGAAACTACAGACCCATATCTCTCTGAGCACAGATGCAAATATCCTCAACAAAATATTCACGAATCAAATACAAAAAAGCAAAAACAAATTATATACCACAGTCAAGGGGGATTGAACACAGGTATGCAAACTGATTCAATACATACAAATAAATTAATGTAATCTGTCACAAACAAAACACGTTAAATAACAAACTAAAAGAGATAAACCACATGATAGTATGGGTAGATACAGAAAAAGTATTTGACAAAGTCCAATACCCATTCATGATAAAAACTATCTGAAGACTAGGAATGGAGGGTAACTACCTCATAAAGGTAAATGGACAGGGAAGGAAGGCATGAAACTATGTGTTCACAGATAATAGAATAATCTATGCAGAAAACCTGAAAAAGCCCACAAGATAATTCTGGAAATAATAAGCAGTAACAGCAAGATTGCAGGATACCCGGTCAATATGCCAAAGTCCATCACGTCCTCACGTACACGCAGCAAATAAGTGGAATCTGAAATTACTCCTCTGGTTCTAATCTGTTCTGTAGTTAATTATGCCTAACTTGACTAATGATGTGTGATTAAGGCACATGCAAAAAATAAATAAAAGAAAAAAAATAAATCGATACCAATTTTTTATTTTCAATTCTGTAATTAAATCACTTGTTTCCAGCAAGATGCGATATTTCAAAACCAAAATCAAAGTAATATATTGAAATGTAAATTCACAGGTCAGGAAGTTGTATAATAAAGGACACACTGATATTATGTATAATTGAGTGAGAAAGTTCTTTCAGAGGACAGATTTTGTTTTTTAGATTTTTTTCAAAAGCCTTCATACTGAGAAAGTTTTGCATTTTTCTCTCACAACAGAAAATGCAACAAGAGCGAGCGAGCAAACAAACAAGCAAGGAGGAAATGCTTGAGCTTGCTAATAACATTTAAAAAATATTGGGGCTTCTGGGTGAATCGATCAGTTGAGCAGCCGACTCTTGATTATGGCCCAGGGTTACGGGATCAAGTCCCGCGCCAGGCTCCATGCTTGCCCGTTCGCTTGCCAGCGCTCTCTCTCACCCTCTGTCCCTCCCCCATTCACACACATTTGTGCATGTGCGCTCTCAAAAAAAAGTGAAAAGTAAAAAATTTAAAAATTAAAAAAATATTATTGACAAAATTAATGTTCATTAGCAAATGGGCAAAAACTGAAAGTATGAACATAATACCAGACAAGAAGAGGCAGGAAGCCATCTCAAAGATAGACAATTATGGTCTAAAAGGAAAATAAATTTGGTAACGTGTGTCAAGAACCTTAAACATGCCCATGAACACTGACCTTCTATGATCACTTCTATCACAACATTCACAATATATCACAATAGATTAAAAAATGCAGGCAATGATTTTTGGAAAAGGATATAAATTTAAGTGTTATTTAATGTCATATATATATGTATATATTTACATATATATTTATGTTTTAGAGATAGAGAGGGACAGAGCATGAGAGGGGAAGGGCAGAGAGAGGGAGACACAGAATCCGAAGCAGGCGCCAGGCTCTGAGCTGTCAGCACAGAGCCCGACACGGGGCTGGACTCCACGAACTGTGAGATCATGACCTGAGCTGAAGTTGGATGCTTAAGGTGCCCCTTAATCTCATATTTTCAGTTAGAAATAAATCAGTTCGCCAGCAAGAGGGAAATGATGAAATGTTAGGTACTTATTTAAAAAAAAAAAACAACAACTAAACCAAACAAAACTTGTTTTCATGGGATATTTCATAGCAGGGAAAATTTATCATGATACAAAGTAAGTGGAAAAAAGCCAGATACAAAACTATATATACAATGATTACATATAGCGCGCACACACACACACTTTATTTATATATATGCCAATATTTATGCATACTTAAGATACTGGAAAGAATTAAACCCAAATCTTACTAACCATGAGGGTAAACAATTTCTAACACTTTTTTTTTTCTTTTTTGGTGAAGGACTCACTTCTAATTTAAAAAAGAAAGCATTAGCAGGGGAAAAAAAATCATAATCAGCAAAATACAACATAAAGTCCGGGTGTATCCTCACGCCGGCTTTATGACATCCCTGTGTGGGCGGCCTTCAGTAGAAGAGGAAGGGGCCTCTTTATTTCACATACAGGGCATTCCCTGCTGCCTGATACAGGAAGGGACCTCATTTAGTCAAGGGGTCAATCTAACTGAAAGTAGTACCTTCTATTTATGAGCACCCAAAAATAATAATAGGAAACGTTTTATTGCCACATGCGACATTATTTTCCCAGCAGCTCTGTCCCTGTGCATCTGGGAAGGGGCTGGGTTCCCTGGAGGGTGCTGGGAGTCGCCAGCACAAAGACGACAGCTTAGCACAGGAAAGCAGAGAGCAGAGCTCACACTAAGGTCCTATGATCAACCCTGCACACCTTAATGCCATCTTTACCGGCCTTCACGGAAGGTCTATAAGCCACGGGCTGGTGGCCGCCTTCAGACTTAGACAAAAACCCATTTCTCCTTTGACAAACGGAGACGCGATATGAATCGCTCGCTGCTTTCAGAGACCTGAGCCCTCGTTTTTAGGACTCCCAGCTCCTTTCCCAAAATGCCAGAGGCACCCGCTGTTCTTGGGTGTCGAAAACATTAGCCATTTGCAATCATTAGCCTTACGGAGGGATGCTGAAAAGCTGTATTTTAGGCAATATTGTGGTATTCCCTCTCACAGCAGACACTAAAAATGCAGCAGCAAAAAAGAAAAAAATGTCTCATTTTTCTCCCTTCTTGGGAAACAAGTTTGTCCAACTGGTGCTGTTAAGGGTTTTAGGCTTCTATTAGTCAACATTTTTTATTTCCATTTATTAAGGAATAGAAGTACTAATAGCCACAGAACCCCAGAGCTTAAGGTAACTCTAAAAGGCCACCTAACACAGTCCCAAGGCCAAAGAGAGGCAACGCTGAAATGCCGAGGGTATATATCTGTCTTTGCTTAAGTCTGCAGTAAGCAGGATTCTTTGACGTTATTCATGAACTCACTTTGGCATTTCGCGAAAAGTTCTTATTGGCATCAGGGCTAAGACCCGTCTCTCGCAATGTGAGCTTCTCGCCAGCTGCAGAGAATATGTAATCAAGCTAAGTTCTTCTACTGTATTCAATTGAATAATAGAAAGTAAGGGATTCCACTCTCTCAGCTGTCGACGCTGTGGATTAAATAGGCTCAGGTTTTTCTGCTTGGTCCTTGCCTCCCAAGCTAGGATTCTAATCTAGTCCTTATCCCTGTTTTCCCAACCGAGTATCTCCACGTGTTCTCTCTTCCACCGTTTTCACGGAGATTAGGAATAACCAGGTCCCACACTAGCTACACGCTTTTATTTGGGGGTGTAGGGATATAAGTGAAACCCCGATATAAACACAGGCACGTTTGGTGGAAGAACGAAGTGGATGAAGGAGACCTTTTTAAGATAAAATGTTGGGGCGCCTGGCTGGCTAGTCAGAAGAGCACGGGCCTCCTGACCTTGGGGCTGTGAACTCGAGTCCCACGTTGGCCGCAGAGATTGCTTAAAACAAAATGTTATGGATCGAGTATTCCAACAATAAATGGCACTCATAAATTGTTATGGCCTTCCTAACACTAGCGTCATGTTTTAATTCGGGTTAGAACTCACTGAGGCCAACACATGTGTTTGTTTCTTAAGATTACACTGCTTCTAGACAGAAGTCATCTCTTTCCTCTCTTAGGATCCTACTCGACCACGGACCACACGGAGGATTTGGCACTTTAAACGGTCTGATGCTGAGATGGACCCACACCGGGCGGACGGTGTCGAAGCAGAACAGACGCTCTCAAGAAAGAGAACCCACCGGGGAGGTTTCGTGAGAAGCCGCCCCGGAAAGCAGCTTGGGCAGGGCCGCGGCGGTTTCGGATCCTTACCTGACGTCGGTACACGTTATGCAGGTGATGTCTCGACTGTTGGCTGTGATCAGATTCAAAGCGACTGATGTCTCCTTGTCAGAGGTTGGGTGTGCTCCACATTTAAAGAAAAATTCCTGGAAGGATGAGAGCCGCGTGAGAACTTGCAGGCATGGAACTCTCTCTCGAAACATTTTCACAAAAAACAAACTCTTCGGGCAAGAGAGGAACTCCACCATGCGGTAGGGGTTAGGAATACGTCCGCATCAAACCTTTGGAGGGAAACCAAATGCCCTGGTGCCAAACGATTCAACAGCCCCTTTCCAGGAGGGTGCAGGGGTGTGTGTCTGCCGTCCCTTCCGTCGGCGCCGGGAAGGGCTGGGGCCCCAGCTTAGCGATGTCCCTCCATGAGCAGCGAGCCCAACAGAAGGACGCAGTGGGAATGTAGCAGGTGACTCCCCAATGCGGAAAGGGAGGCGCTGCGCCATGAAATGATTTGCCCAAAGTCGGACCACCAGAGGTGAGGGCAGGAAGTAGCCTGGGTTTCTAAGGGGGGGACCCAGTGGTTTTTCGACAGCACCGCAAGGCAGCTGGCCAGTGGGCAGCAAGGATGGGGTGCCGAGTGAGGAACCCAGGGACCAGCGCTATAAATAAGCCGCACACACAGACTTACAGATCAGCAGTGACTCCCCGCAGACGCCCCCTGGGCCGGTCTCTGCCACCAAACAGGCTCCCAGAATTCCCCGGGAGACGCCAGCCCCCGCCCCCCCCCCCCCTCCGAGCAGCAGGGATGCCCTTCACCTGTGCTCTCTCCGCCCCCAGCCTCTCCAGCCCTGTCCTGCGCACGCTCCCCTAATTTAGCTTTTCACGTGGCTCATGTTCTCCCTTCTCAACCCAAACCTTTTTAGTTTTCCTCGTTTCTTCCTTTCCTTATGTCTCGATTTGTTCACACCTGCCTTTACCCGTCATACACGGAGGTGCTTAGCGGTACCCGCTCTGCCCCTTGCCTAGGTCTTTACACCTTCCGTGATAATCACGTCTATGGAGGGGAATTTTCTGCGATGGCAAAAACTCAACACAGGTGCATTTCCGGACAACAGAAGGTCACCTGCCCACCCCACTTCCCCACGACTCCATCTGAGTGTAACTACTTGGAATATGGGAAGTATTTCCGTTAAGCACTAGACTTTGCTTCTTGTTAAAGTTGCACATATTAAATATTTTTGGCTTCGTGGGCCGTCGGGGGGCTGTGTTGTACTTCTCAATCTGCATTGCAGCCTAAGCGCTCCCATGGACAACATGCAGATGGGTGTGCATGGCTGTGTTCTAACAACTTTATTTATGAAAACATTTGGCAAGTTGGATTTTGTCCAAAGGCCACTAAGGGCACACCCCCGAGGTACTGTGGGATACCTTATTCATATTTGCATCTTAACAGTGCCCTGCATAGAATAGGTATTAGACAGGTTTTCCTAAATAAAAAAAAAACTCGATAGGCTTATTAAAATTCTACCATCATCCCCTTACACATTAGACGGCGCTACCCTTAATCTACTCTTTCCCTGCCTGTAACCCAGCTCACCTCCCGCTCCGACCTGACGGGGAGCAGCGCCTGCAGCTTTCAAAGACCAGTGTGCCCGGGAAGCCCCTGCCGGGTCAGGCACTGCAGGGCCCCACACCGGGTGTCTCTAACTCGGCCGTTCGGGAAGCAGGGCCAAGGATTTGCACCTTCTATCATGCTGGCAGAGGATGCTTCCACTCCTGCTCTGGGAACCACACACTCGAGAACCCTCGAGGTATGCGGACGTCAGGGGTGAAGGGAGTGGACTCCATGTCGTCTCTCAGAGAGGACAGCTGAAACATACCTCGCTTATCACATCTGAAAGTGACGCTATGTCTCTGATACCACGTGTCACTCTCCAAAAACCTGAAGGGTGCCCCTGTACAGAGAAGTGTGCCCGAGCCAGCTGACTGGAGCCCAGACTCCTCTGAATTCCAAATCTCTTAAGCAGCTCCTGATGGTGTAACTGCTAGTTAACCAGAACCTGTCCTATCCGGGGCGAGTGCATATTATTCCTCCTCCCTGTGGACTTCCGCCCCACTGATAAGGCTGTGACAATAGTCTTGCTATAATAGATGGCGTGTCCAGTGCTTCTGATGAACACCTGCTTAGGTATGTCTGTGGCATCATGTCTATGAGCCCAGGACTTGCCTTGGAGCAGCATGGACAAATACTCATCGGTTCTCTTCTTTTTTTTTTTTTTTAATAGTTTATTTATTTTTGAGACAGAGCATGAATGGGGGAGGGGCAGAGAGAGAGGAAGCCACAGAATCTCAAACAGGCTCCAGGCTCTGAGCTGTCAGCACAGAGCCCGACGTGGGGCTCGAACTCAGCAACCGTGAGATCATGACCTGAGCTGAAGTCGGACACTCAACCGACTGAGCCACCCAGGCTCCCCGGTTCTCTTCTTTTTTTAACATGGAATGTTACCCTTTCCACACAACCTTTTGAAAGTCTACACATCCTGCAGAGGTCAGTTCAAGGATATTAAGCAAAATATTTAAGGCCATTCCCGACCGCCTAAACAAAGTGTGGGGGACGTGACTGGCCCTTATGAAATGCACTGAGTTAGCCGCAAGTCCTTTTTGCAGACATGAAAAAAAACCTCTCACTCATAACACAAAGTAATTCTTCCAAAACAGCTGAGTTGGCTGGACTATTGAGAAGGTATTTCATATACAGATAAATAGTATTTATATTTTTTTTCTTAGCTTGCAAAAAAACTACTGGTTGATGTTCAGTTAACAAATCACAAACTGTTCTAATAGCAGATAAAATAAGCCAGATAAAAGTCAAAATCCTTTTTATTGACGGGAGTGTATGTTTGTAGATAACAGTATAAAAAGTTATAGATATTTGGAAAATTCCAGTATTTCACATGGGGTGATAAAACTAAAATATCAACCATCAACTCTGTGTATTAGATGTATACGTCACATCGGTGAGTCTCAGCACTCTCTCCACCCATTCTGAGGGAAGGAGGTTCTTCTGTAGTACTCGAGTGATTGGCAAGAACGGTGGAGGGTCTGGGACTTCACCCCGTTTGTAAGCTAACAGGTTAGGATGCCACAGTCTCACAGATACTGGCGGAAGACACAAGACTCCTGGGTCAGCGACAAACGACTGTGTGACTCGGAGCCCAGGCAGAATGAAGCACAGACATCATGACCAGGTCATTCCATCACCTGCTCCCTGACAACAAGGGGATGAAGCAGATGAACTAAGCTAGATGCTATGCTTGCAGTGGCTCTGCACCACGGCTGAGGACCCCGAGCCCTGGGAACCCAGATCTTCAATAAGGAGCTGTAAGCAAACCTTCCTTTTTGCTTAAAGGGTGATACTGTCTTTATTACACTGGATGATAAGCAGATCTGCTCTATGACCTCCTTGAAAAGATCATCCAGAAAAAGAGGGTAGTAGACGCCTCCCTCCCAACGTGCAGAAACGCAGGAAAACATTGGAGAACGGTCTCCCGATATCAGTGACACCTTTTCTGACAGACTAATCACTACCGTGATCTGCTTGCTTCCTGTCCGATGTAATCAGGAGCTAGGATGTTGGTAGTCTTTTGATATTTTCAGTCTGCGTGCAAAACACACACACAGTAAAGCAAAGTGAAACAGAAGAACCTCTCAAAACTTTCTACCTGGGGTACCTCAGCTTGCTTATCCGGGGTTGTTACCTCAACACAGATTCTTTTGGAGTAGCCGTGATTTCTGCCTTTCTGTGTATTATTTCTCTTGATTGCTCGGGGTTAAAAAGTCATGGGCGCCAAAGCCAGAAAAGTCATCAGGCACAGCATGGTCAGAAAGCTGACCCCACTGCGGTGGGATGCAGTCATCTCCATTCCAACAGGGGGCCCAGGACACACTGCAAGTGGACGGAATGACAGTGGTCACGCCCCAGGGCCAGGCTGCTCGGCGTGGCCTTACTCTAGTTCCAATAGGTTCTGGGGTTTGACCCGCAAAATAACTTCGGTATCACTAGGGAGACAGTCCCTGGTGGGAGCAGCGGGGAACATCCCCCTTCATGAGGGAGGGCATGTGTGAATCCTAGTGAAGGCAATATGGCTTCCCTAAGTGTGAGTGAAGAAAGATTCTCAAAGGGGTTGCCCCATCTTTTACAAACACCAGCTTAAGATAAATCAGCTACGAAAACAGACAAACTGAACCAAAACAAGCAAACAAAAAACCCAACCAAGGCCTGATAAATTAAATGAATTCTTTTCCTAATCAGGAACTACAGTTCCCATGGGCTGGCTCGTTTCATTTGGATCCAGATACCCAATTCTGGGAAACCATGATTAATTAGCTACGAAGCTAAAATGTATGACAGTAATTGGCCAGGTTTGTTTGTGGTTTGTTTGTTTTCAATGATAGTGTAAACTATTCAAAAATGAACCCGAAATAAGACCTTGAAAGTGAGCTTGGCTTCATATTACAACGATGTTGAATGCTATGTAAGTGTTTTTCTTCTTACTAGGACTAAGCAGAAAATCCAAAATCCGGGAGAATTGTATTCTGTAAGTTGACAGAAATGTATTTACATTTTTACCATGTCTATGGACAAGGCTGTGATTCTTTCCTTCTGTTCTCACTGAGTTCTCATGTTTTATCAGAACTCACCTGTCTTTCATTTCAGGCTGTAGAGGCCTGACCCTCTAACCAAATCAGACCCATACAAACCAAAAGTAGGCGCCGAGGGAAGACCTGTATAGAGTTCCCTTCAGCTGCTGGCGGCATTGCCCCGGCCCCCCTGCTCTGGACTCCCCTCTGCCACCGGCCTCCTGGCTCATTACCAGTGTCTCTCACAAAGAGGGACATAATAGGAAGTATGGAAACAAATAAATAAGGCAGTGAAATGTGAAAACAGATCTATACCAAGAACCCACTTGTGTAAGAACTTACAGGATCAGAGGCTAATTAGTCAACTCCAAACATAAATCAAAGTGTTCCAAATTTCAATAAAATTTGAGCTAACAAACTGCCCATCTGGAAAGCCTTGCATGTCCCAACCACAAGCTGGTGGCACAAACCTGAAAAAATAGCAGTAAGACCCGTCTCCCTCTTCATTCGTGAATCTTCTAACGGCTTTTATTGAACTTCCTAAAGCTAATGAGTTTTACAGATACTGCTTAACCATGGTATGTTTTCCAGAAAAAACAGTTTGTCTGACTTTACAAAGAGTTAAATTCGATGTCAGTGTCTAGATCTTCTTAATTAATATGCTCCAAAGGAAGCACACCTTTCTCTCTCTTCTTTTTATTAAGATTATTTTTATTTATGTTGACAGAGAGATAGAGAACAAGCAGGTGAGGGGCAGAGAGAGGGGGAGAGAGTGAGAATCCCAAGCAGGCTCCATTCTGCCAATGCAGAGCCCCACGTGGGGCTCGAACTCACAAATCCTGAGATCATGACGTGAGCCAAAGTCAAGAGTTTAACCCACTGAGCCACCATGGTGCCCCAAACCTTTCTCTCGATAAAATAAAAGGGACACACGATTGTCACTGGAAGGCTGCAGTGCGTGCACTGAACAAGTACTGGCTGTCTGCATGGGTCGGAGGCGGTTAGGGGAACGGGACCACGCCAGGGAGTTCAGCGGAGGGAATTTAATGCTGACGGCCAATCACAAAGTTGGTGGGAGCCACCCGAGGCAGAAAGCTGTGGGGCTCCAGGCCGTGGGGCGGGATGAGGTGGTTGTCCGCTGGGAGCTGAGAGGGTGAATGAGAGGCAGCCACTATCAGAAAGATGCTTCTGGAAGAGAAAGCAAGAACCATCCTGGCCTCGGCCTCATCTCCGACCTCCTCGCGCCCTCCAGGCCTCCCCTGGGCAGAGCCAGCCTGAAGCAGGGAGAGGGGACTGGGGGCTGGCCGTGGCCGTGGCCGTGGCCAGCTTGATGCCCCACACACGGAAGAAAAGGGCAGGGCGTTCCCTGTTTCTAGAATCCCACTGCAGCAACCGGTGCACCTTCAAAAGGCAGAGCCAGCCCGTCAGGTCCCAATGCTTTGCCTTTCACTCTTCGTGGCTGGTGGCACTTGCTAATCAGCCTCCACAAAAGAAACAAGATACATAGAGCTATGGCTCTGAGACGTGTATTAACTACACACAAGTATTTATACCGTTGTGTATTGAGTTTAATTTTTTTTAACATTTATTTATTTTTTGAGAGACAGAGCGAGAGCGAGAGAGAGAGCACGAACGGGGAGGGAGCAGAGAGAGTCACAGAATCCGAAGCAGCTCCAGGCTCTGAGCCGTCAGCACAGAGCCCGACACGGGGCTCGGCCCACAAACCGCGAGATCATGACCTGGGCCGAAGTCAGACCCTTAACAGACTGAGCCACCCGCCACCCCTAAGCTTAAACTTAAATCTGTGAAAAGATCAACCACCCAAATTTTCAAATAAAAGGAACCGAGAACACAAGGCCATTGTTAGGATTTACGAGGAAACTGGTAATGAGCATCTCACACCTCTCTCCATCGAAGGGGTCCTCACACTTTCAAGTTACCAGGGACGACCTGTCTCTTAGAGTCCATCTAAATGTCTCTCACCAAAGCTTTGTCAACAGCCAGCAACGAACAGATGTCCTCACTGAAGCCTCTCACAGTTCCTCACATGGTTAGACACAGATTCTTTTGTAAGAAACAGCTGATACTTTTAGGTCTCAATATTCATTTGTTTTCCGTTACTCACATTAATATTATAGCTTTAGCTTTCTCTAAGCTAAAATCTGACCAACAGCACATACCTCCCGTGTTCTCCACCTGGTCCGGCGGGGAAGCCCGTAACTGACCGTGCCAGAGCCCGTTCACCTTGTGACTTAGAGCACCTCGGCCTTCACGCTGAAGCGTTAGACTCTCGCTTCGTGTCACTCGAGTCCAGGATGCAATGACAGTAGTCTGGAGACCAAACAACTATGCAGCTTGTTTGATCATTGAATACTTGTACACTTTGGTCATTTCACAATACCAAGTGTCAAATTAAGTTACACCTAGTCAAACAAATACAACCTCAAAAGTTGTTGAGTCCGTCATCACGTGCAAATTTGTTTTCTCTCAAATGTGCTACCAAAGCCTCTAGATGATTTGTGAAGTTTATCAAGACAAAGAAAATCAACGTACTCCCCCTAAGAAGGAAAACCATGCTGGATCTTTGCCGAGAAGGGCAGTTGCCGCCTGTCTACACCATGACCACCACCAAGGCCTTCAGGAAGACTGCGTGTGTCCTCCACACTCAACAACAAACGCACACAGTCGAGGCACATAAACTCACACACACAACAGGTGTGCACGCACACGCCAAGCTATATTCTAAGCAGCAGAGAGAAAGCCTTCGATGTTGAGCCGGCAAGCGCACGGCTCTCTAATTCCACCACCGCCCAGGCCCACAGTGTTTCCACTCTCCTATCACTGTGGCGATGGTTCAATTTCAAAAGGTTTCAAAAGTTTTGATCTGATTGCCAAAGTTAATGGTAGAAACGGGATCCATTCCCTAGGCCAATGTAGAAGAAGTAACAAAAATAAAAATGAAATTCTAAAATCCAAAAGGCTCTGGAAATGCAAGTTTGTTCTCTAAAAGTTGCCGTCAAGAAAATTTAATAGCAAAACTGGACGTGAACCAGCACAGCATGATCTCTCGTCTGTGTCTGTCTGGCGTAGTGTGGCTGGTCCCACTTTTTACCGCAACACCGTTTTTATTTTTAAATGAGAAGGGGCAGGCAGGCACTCCTGGGGCCGTTTCAGGGTACAGTGTATGAATTGCATAATCTTTCTAAAATCAAAAAGTTTCTAAATTGAAAACACTTCAGACCTCAGGGTAGTTAGATAAGCGATTACGATTCTACACCTAAAATTTTTTTAAATTCTGACAAATCCAGCAGGAGGATCCTCGAAGTACTAGACACAGTACTCTCTGTGAATCAGTCCGGTGGTAGGTTTGGTTCAGTCCAAACGCACAGTAAGCCTACTTCAAATATGTCTATAAATAGACCCTTGTGTGTCTTTCCCTGTGGTGCCAGAGCTAGACAATGACACAGGCGACACAGGCTACATGCCTTCAAGAAGACGTCTAACTTCAAAACTCAAAGCCACGAATGTAACCATGTTTCTCTTCTTCTTCCATGCCTGGATCGTAAGTTCTTCCCCATGCCTGACCACAAGTTTACTCGCCTGTAACATGCCCAGTCACCATGTGCAATTTATTACTTTTTAAAATTTTGTAGTTTTTATTTATTTTTGAGAGACAGCACAAGCAGGGGAGAGGCAGAGAGAGAGGGAGATACAGAATCCAAAGCAGGCTCCAGGCTCTGGGCTGTCAGCACAGAGCCTGACACGGGGCTCGAACCCATGAACGTGAGGTGAGATCATGACCTGAGCTGAAGCCGAACGCTTAACCGACTGAGCCACCCAGCTAGTTATTACTTTAATAGCAAAACCGGCTTGTGAAAGACGGCTCATCGAAGGATTCCTGAAGAGTAAACTAGGGGTTCAAAGTCACTATGGATGCTTATAAAATGCAGGAGTTGTATAGATGGCTTTGTTCAGACAAGAAAATAAAACAGTCTCAGAACAACAAAAATTAGAACACATCGATGCAGAGAACAGCCTGGCGGTGACCAGAAGTGGGGGAGGGATGGCATGGGGCGGGGGCGCCAGTGAAATGGGTGAAGGTGGTGAAATGGAACAAATTTCCATTTATAAAATAATCAAAGCAGCAGGAGACGAGCCCCATTCCCAGGTCCAGGTCATCACTCAGACCCGCTCAGATCATTGTGCCTCCCTTTCTCTTGGCTAGTCCAGCGTGCACAGATGGCAGGCTCGGCCAGAACACCCCAATTCCCCACTGTGAACACCGAGCGAGAACCTGTCTGAGAATCATGCCGGTGTTCAGAAGGGAACAGAACCAGGAAACAGAAAGGCACCGTTCCAGCAAGAGAATCTGTGACCTGGATCCAGCTGTGCCTGAATCCCTCGTGACTTAAGTTACTATATCTGCCTTAAGCGATAGCCATGCTTCCAGGGATTCTTTCCCCCAGTGTTTACTCATTAAAAAGAAGAAAAGGCAAGGAAGAGGAGGGGAGGGAAGGGAAAGGAAGAGAAGAGTAATATTTTCTTCTGGCCCAGTCTTGACTTGGGGCTGGAGATCCGGAGGCAAACAAAATCCCTGAATGAATCCGAAAGCCTGTTGGAGAAAGACACTTCAACCAACATTTGCACACACATACACACACACACAAAGTGGTAAATGCCTTAGAGATGTCTGAGCACTGAGCTGTGGGGGCGAGAAGGGATGATGACCAGCTTAGGGGGAGAATTGGAAGGTTCTGCTTTTGAGGAGATACCTGAAGGGGGTTGTAGGAGGTGAGGGTTTCCCAGGTGGGGAAGGTGGGGACGGGAGTGCAGGGAAGTGAGCACCGGCCCGCGGGGAGCTCGGGGAGGCCAGCCTCGCGGGAGCGCAGGGAGCCTGGGCAGGGAACAGCAGGAAACCCGTGACTCTCCTGCCCCCAACGCGTGATCCCAGCCCGCCAGACCCCTGCTTGTGCTCTGAAAGCCTGGAAGTGTGTTTGGTGGTGACTCTGTCAGCCTCCCTACCAAAAAGGACTGAGCTGTGACACGAAGAATATGCACTACTAGTTCTTTGCCACCAAGTTTCAAAGATCACCCTTTCAAAACAGGTTTTCTGTTTTATTTTATTTTTTAACTTCGCAGGGCACAGAAACCTCTGAGATGAATTTCCACACTATCTGTCAGACTGTAAAACAAGAGTTTCTTTTTCCTTTGTTAGTTTGAGAAGGCTTTCCCTCCAAGGCCCTAGATAAGGTATCACTGGAGAATTCTGACAGCAAATGCTTTGACCGAGGGGGTTAACGTTTCTCAGCCTGTGCAAAATCACCTCGTTCTTAGCATCCATTAAGGGTCCCTGGCTCCAACCTTTCTGGGAAGAGGCGGCTGCCTTAGTGGTATTTATTCCACAGGGTGTGGGCTCCTTGAATGTGAGTTGAGAGGCTCCTATGGCCAGAGAGAGGACACGTCTTTTCCCATTTAACTCATTCCCAGGAACTCCTGGCTGGTTCGGGAGAATCCGGTTAATGATTTACACAGAACCTCAGTCATTCTTTCTCCAGATCTAACGTTCCTTTGACTAGTTATTTGCTTCAGTGTGTTCCTCGCTTTCCTTGGATTTCCATTCCCATTCCATTAATGTCTGGCAATGTAACTTCCCTCCAACCACAATATAATAGAAGTTACTTATGTGATATCTCTCAGCTCAGTATAAGTTGACGATATCTTTTTAAATTTTGTAGCCTAGCCAGACTATAAAAGACAATATTCATTATTCTAGCTAATCTTTATTTTTTCTGGAAGCTAACGGTTTCTTTCATAGGCTCTCATAATGTGGCAGCTTGAAAAAACATAAAGGCGTCACGGCATTTGCTAGTTGCATTATTTAGGCAAAGTTTTCCAGTTTCTGTTCTCAGATGCACAAAAGAAGATGTTACAATATTTTGCTCTTAATAGAGCAGTTTCTTCTTATAACCCCCCCACTGGTTACATGAGCCGGCCTCCAGGAGAGGGCACAGAAACAAATATTTGTTAGCTGGAAATAATTTGCAAGAAACTGAGGGGAAAGGTCATCATTTTGAACGTTTACAAGGACTCGACACCCCGAGCTGAGTTGTGGTCCCAGTATTTCCTAGGCAATCTCTAGAAATTGACAGCTGTTTTCCATTTATTTCTAGATGAGAAAAAAATGCTTCTGTTTTTGATTATTCTCATCAACAATGGTAAATAATGTGAAAGAATTGCTTCATCCTGTCATCTTCCACATTCCATACCTTCCAGCTCAAGCACACTGCCCTGAGGGAAGCCTCTGGAGCCTTTTCAACATCATCTGCCTCACCCGCTTTCCCTCCCCCCCGCCCTTCCCAGTCTGGCTGTAAAGACCCTCTTCCTGCCCTGAAGGCTGCGCTCTCTCTATTACCTTTAATCCCTTGAACACGATTTCTCCCTATATGGACTTTCTCCTACCTTTGCCGCTCACTTTACTGTTGAAATCCCCAAGGGTCCTTCATGTCTCAGTTTATGTGTCATCAGCCCTTAGGGCTTTCCTGATTCCCCACGACCCGGTGACAGGTGTTTCCATGTCCCCCCTTCCGCTCCTATCCTGTTCTGTGCTTAGTGTCTCCATGCTCTGTGCTATGGTACTGACGTCACTTTCCTGTCTAGAAGACTCCTCAGAGGACAAGCAACCTACAGGGATCTCATCTCACACCTGGTCCAAGGCTGAATACACAGCAGGTGTCAAAGCAGTGGAAAGACTTGAAGAGAAAGAAAGAAAAGTGTGTGTGGGGGGGGGGGGGGGGGGATTTTCGGAACAGTGGCGGAGGAGAATCCTATGCTCAGCTTGTCCCACAGATATAACTAGGTAATATCTACATCAATGTAAAAAACAAACAGGGGCACCTGGGTGGCTCAGTTGGTTGAGCGTCCGGCTTCAGCTCAGGTCATGATCTTGCAGTTCGTGGGTTCGAGCCCCACGTCTAGCTCTGTGCTGACAGCTAGATCAGAGCCTGGAGCCTGTCTTCGGATTCTGTGTCTCCCTCTCTCTCTGACCCTCCCCTGTTCATTCTCTCTCTCTCTCTCTCTCTCTCTCTCTCTCTCTCTCAAAAATAAAGAAAACATTAAAAAAAAATTAAAAACAAACAAACCTGATGACTGGCGAAAAGACTCTCCACAGATAAATGTGGAGAAGAGGGGACACTGAAGAGGGAAGGAGCGGGGAGATGTGCTAGGGAGCCAAAGGGGCTTTGAGGACCATCAGCAAGAGGAAAGGGCATCGCAGGCATGGAGAGGGCGGAGGAGCAGGCCCCCACGCCAGGCACCCCAGGCACCTGGGACCCGCATGGGGAAGACAAACCCCAGAGCATGTGGTTTTGAATCCCTGACAACCAGTGGGGCATAACCCCCAGAACTTTAGAAACCGGTAAGCTCAGTGCTGGGTCAGCTGGGAGGATGGAGTGCCCTTAAAGAGACGGCACAAAACCAGCCCTGCAGAGACACAGCCTAGACGCAGCAGGTTGGAAACCATCGGGGTTCAGGGCCAGGAGTTTTATCTACAGCACGGAGGATGTGCTGGTGGTGCAGGAACCTTTGGGAGGTTTCTCCAAGAGCAAAGGAGCCCCATTTCCTTCCCCGCTGACTGGCCCAGACACACGAACGCCTGTGGGAACCAGCGCGGTGCCAACATTCTCCACCTCGCTTGCGAAGAGCGGGCCCATGCCCATGTGCCTCTGCGGTTCTGCCCACTCCCACCCAGCCTGCCAGGGCGGTTTTCCCAGGCGTCGACAGGTCCCCTCCTCCAGCACCCACGTGAACCTTCCTGGTATCAAGAGGTAGGCTGGCGGCAGACATCGGCTCCTCCTACAGTCCTGCTGACCAGTGGAAGGTTCTCAGGAGACAGCACAAGGAGAGCACCCTGTAGTTTGGTGCTACGGCATCTCTGGCAAATGCCTGGTCTGACTCAAAATAAGCCCAAATAGGCCCCAGACTGGCCAACTAACAACACAGAGACCAAACCTTTCCCATAACAGGCAAAGAGAGCCATTGTAGGCAACTGGACTCATGTGCCAATTCTGGTAGGAAGGGGACATTCCACTGCTGGCCACCATAGAACCTTTACTTCCTAAGGCTACTTCCTTCCTTCCTTCCTTCCTTCCTTCCTTCCTTCCTTCCTTCCTTCCTTCCTTCTTTCCTTCCTTCCTTTCTTTCACAGAGAGAATGAGTGGGGCAGGTGCAGAGGATGAGAGAGAGAGAGAAAGATAGAGAAAATCTTAAGCAGGCTCCATGCTTAGTGTGGAGCCCAGTGTGGGGTTTGAACATTGACCCTGGGATAATAATCTGAGCAACAATCAAGAGTGAGACATTCAACCAACTGAGCTATCCAGGGCCCCCGCCACTACTTTCAAGAGCAATAAACATAGTTACCTTTCCTAACACACAGAAACAGACTCAGAGAGGTCAAAAAAATGAGGAGACAGAGGAATATGCCCTAAATGAAAAGACAAAACAAAATCACAGGAAGAGAGCTTAAACAAAATGGAGCTAAGTAATATGCCTGATAGAGAATATAAAGTAGTGGTCATAAAGACAATTACTAGAATTGAGAAAAAAGCAGAGGACCTCAATGAGACCCTCAACAAAGAGACAGAAAACATATAAAAGAGCCAATCAGAAATGAAGAACTCAATAACTGAAATTAAAAATAGACTGGATGGAATAAATAGTAGACTAGAGGAATCAGAGGAACACATCGGTGACCTAGAGGACAGAGTAGTGGAAAGCCATGAAGCTGAACAAAAGAAAGAAAAAAAAATTAAAATAAAGAAGCTCAGTGACACCATTAAGTATAATAACATTAGGATTATAGGGATCCCAGAAGGAGAAGAGAAAAAAGTGGGCAGAAAATTTATTTGAAGAAATAATAGTTGAAAACTTCCTGAATCTGGGCTAGGAAACAGAAATCCAGATCTAGGCAGCACAGAGAGACCCCAACAGCCCCAGGAAATGCAAATCAAAACTACAATGAGCTATCAGCTCACACCTATCAGAATGGGTACATCCATAACACAAGAAACAAGAAGTATTGGTGAGAATATGGAGAAAAAAGGACACTCATGCACTGTTGTTGGGAATGCCAACTGGTGCAGCCACTATGGGAAACAGTACAGCGTTTCCTCAAAAAAATTTAACAATGTAGTTACTATTAGATCCAGTAATTCTGCTACTGGGTATTTAGCCAAAGAATACAAAGCACTAATTCAAAAAATTGTATGCACCCCTATCTTTATCGCAGCATTATTTGCAGTAGCCAAGACATGGAAGCAGCTAAAGTATCCATCAGTAGACGAATGGATAAAGAAGAAGATGTCATATATATGTATATTAAAATACATTTGCAACAGCATGGATGGAGTCAGAAAGTGTAATGCAAAATGAAATAAGTCAGAGAAAGACAAAGGTCACATGTGGAATTTAAGATACAAAATAAAGGAATAGATTAAAAATAGATTAACCAAGAAACAGAGTCTTAACTCTAGAGAACAAACTGGTAGTTACCAGAAGGGAGGGGGTTGGGGGGATGGGTCAATAGGGGATGGGGATTAGGAGGCCCTTTATCCGGATGAGCTCTGAGAAACGTATGGAATTGTTACATCTCTATGTTGTACACCTAAAACTACTATGACACTGTATGTTAAATACAGTGGAATTAAAATTATTTAAAAAGGAAAGGCTAGTGGGGGAGGGCTCTCCCTAGAATGACGACATGCTGAGGGGGGAAATAGGTTGATAGGAAACTCTGCATCTCAGCTCTTTTTTGTTTCTGGGCATCCGATGTTCTTTCCTCCGTCTTTGGCTAGTCTGCACCTTCCTCTTAGCTTTTATTACTGCTGTTGCTCCTGTCGTCGAATCTATTCTGCTGCTTGTTTGGAAAACAGCCCCCACTCCCTGGATCAAGCGGTGGCAGAATGACGCTGTCACGTTTCTGTTGCAGCCAGAGGCTGAGAAACTTAGCAACTCACCGTCACGTGTTTGGTCTGGGCATAGAAACTGCAAGAGAAACATACCTTTTGGTAGCAGTAATTCACAAAATGATACTATGACTTGGTTTGGGCTACAATCAAAGAGAAATATTGAACAATAAAAAAAATCCTAGCTTTAAAACACTGTAAATGACTTTAGACTTGCAATCCAAACTTTTTCCCTTCTAACGTCCTTGCTTCTTTGGCAAGGAGAATTTAAAGCTTCTTTTTATTCCCGTGTTCTTTAGTGCAGGCGTAACAACAGCTATAAACCGTCCACTCAAGACCAGTCCGGGCCGGGCAAGTGCTTTATGTGCGCTAACAGTTCTCACAGTCTCTGTATTTATTTTATTTCCTCATTAGAAAAGGAAGAAGATAAAGTATAATTTGTAAATTTACCTATGAACTATTTACATCCAGGGAAACTAAGATGAATGAAACTAGGAAATAAATGTTAACAAAGAGTGGATCTTCCTTCCCCTCCCCTCTCCTCCCCTTCCCTTTCCCAAAGAGTGGATCTTTCCTTTCCTCTCTTCTCCTCTCCTCTCCTCTCCTTTCCTTTTCTTTTCTAATTTTTTTAGGGGTGTCTGGGTGGCTCAGTTGGTTAAGCATCCGACTTCAGCTCAGGTCATGAGCTCATGGTTCGTGGGTTCAAGCCCCGCGTCGGGCTCTGTGCTGACAGCTCAGAGCCTGGAGCCTGCTTCAGATTCTGTGTCTCTCTTTCTCTCTCTCTGACCCTCCCCTGCTTATTCTCTGTCTCTGTCTCTCAAAATAAAATAAAGACCAAAAAAAAAAAAAAGACATTTTTGAGAAGAGTTTTAGGTTCGCTGCAGAACTGAGGGGAAGCTACAGAGATTCCTCATATACTCTCTCCCCCCACATGCACGGGCTCCTCTGTAATCAACATCCCCTATCAGGGCGAGCCCTGTCTTAAAATTTTTTTATTTTAATGTTTTTTACTTATTTTTGAGAGACAGTGACAGCCAGCTCGAGCAGACGAGGGGCAGAGAGAGAGGGAGACACAGAATCTGAAGCAGGCTCCAGGCTCTGAGCTAGCTGTCAGCACAGAGCCCGATGCAGGGCTTGAACCCACGAACTGTGAGATCATGACCTGAGCCAAAGTCGGAGGCTTAACTGAGCCCCCCAGGCGCCCGGAGACCCTTCTTAGAAAGGATGAACCTGCATCCACACATCATAATCACCCAGCCCGTACTTTACATTAGGGAGCACTGTTGGTATTTTACATTCCGTATCCACAGCATAGGTTTGGACAGATGTAGAGTGATGTATGTCTGTTATTATAGATTCATAGGGATTTTCACTGTCCTAAAATTCCTCGGTCCTCCAACAATTCATCCTTCCCCATATCCTTTAGCAACCATTGATCTTTTTAAGGTCTCCATAGTTTGGCCTTCTCCAGAATGCCAAATTGTTGAAATCATATAGTATGTAGGTTTCTCAGATTGCTTTCTTTCACTTAGAAATATGCATTTAAGCCGCCTCCGTGTCTGTCACGGCTTGATAGCTCGTTCATTTTCAGCCCCGAATAATATTCCAACATTTGGATGTACCAATGCTTATTTACCCACTCACCTACTGAGGATATCCTAGTTGCTTCTGAGTTTGGGAATTATGAATAATTATTCAGTTATGCATCAAGCTGCTATAAACAATTATGAATAAAGCTGTTATACAACTCAAAAAAGGGAGGAGTTTTTTGCTGATTATTTCAGATTTTATGCAGAGATTATGTCATCTCTGAGCAAAGAAGGTTCTATTTGTTCTTTTCCAATCTGTATGCCTTTATTTCCTTTTCCTGTGTGACGACATCAGCAAGTTCTTTCAGTATGACGTTGGAAAAGGAGTAGTTATTTCCTAGTTTTATTCATCTTAGTTTTCCTGGATGTAAACAGTTCATAGGTAAATTTACAAATTATACTTCATCTTCTTCTTTTTCTAATGAGGAAATAAAATAAATACAGAGACTGTGAGAACTGTTAGCGCACATAAAGCACTTGCCCGGCCCGGACTGGTCTTGAGTGGACGGTTTATAGCTGTTTGTGCCGTCGGCAAGGGACACGCTTGTCCTGTGCCTGATTTTAGTGGGAAAGCTTCTAGTTCATCAGCATCAAGTTTGACACTAAGTATTCTTCCATGCCCGTGTAAGCAATTGCAAATAGAAGAAATAAAACCTCAACCACTCATTCTACTTATGGAATATATATAGATGGTATAACATGTACTGTTTTATAAATCAGTATGTATGTATATTTCCCATTGCCTGGTCAATCTGGGAGTCACAGAGATTAACACCGTATCTATATTTCATAGCAAGTGAAATAATAAGGGAGGAATATCAAACCTTTTGAGCCGAGAGAGTGCCATAAAAATCACCTGTTTAGCCGTCTGTATCAATTTTTTTTGAGAAATACATGTTATTGCTGGAGGAAAAAGGATAAAGGACAGTTTCATCCCTGGGACTACATAATCTGGTAGAAAAGAGACGTAAAAACACACAAATGAGCAAATGAAAAAACAGATGATGAAGAAATGATAGAGCAGACAGCTCTTCTTCCTCATCAGGATAGTCAGTACAAAACCTAGAACATTCTCAGGGGCGCCTGGGGGGCTCAGTCAGTTAAGCGTCTGACTTCAGCTCAGGTTATGATCTCACGGTCCGTGAGTTCCAGCCCCGGGTCGGGCTCTGTGCTGAGAGCTCAGAGCCTGGAACCTTCTTTGGATTCTGCATCTCGCCGTTTCTATGGCCCTCTACTGCTTTCACTCTGTCTTTCTCAAAATAAAATAAACATTAAAAATGTAAAATGAATCTGAAAACATTCTCAGAGATGGCGTTGATGAACGGTTTGTGTGTGAGGGAAAGTCTCCTAGGGAGTTACACGCTCTTCTGAGAGGGATGGGCAAAGACCCTCTCTCAAAAATTCTGGAATTGGCAGGTGTGGGAGAGGTCAGTCATGCCTGTGGGAGAATTTATATTTTTCATCTAAAGAAAGTTCTTAAGGAAATATAACTAGAACATGATACAGTGAGTAAATCAGATTTAGATGTAATTTATGAATATAATTTAGGAATTTTTAAATGAAATTAATAATTCAGGGACACTTGAGCGGCTCAGTTGGTTAAACGTCCAACTTCAGCTCAGGTCATGATCTCACGATTCGTGAGTTCGAGCCTTGTGTCAGGCTCTGTGCTGACAGCTCAGAGCCTGGAGTCTGCTTCAGATGCTGGGTCTCCCTCTTTCTCTGCCCCCCCCACACACGCTCTGTGTCCCTTTCTCTCCTTTAAAAATAAATATTTTTTTAAATGTTAAAAAAAGGACTGAAAAACAAGCAGCCAAAGAAAACATACTGTTCTAAGACCAAAAGGTAAGGAAAACTGATTAATGAAATTGACAGCATGAGTGAAAAGATCAGAGCCATTAACATGAGTGAGGACATCAATATATATATCATAAGCCAAAAGAAGAATCAAAGAAATAATATAAAAGATCTCCTGTGAGCTAAAGCATAGACATTTGTAAGCTACCCAAATAAATCTGGATCAGAATAATATAAAACAATGTTGTAATTCACATGAAGAAACTAGCATATATCTAATTTAAAAGGCTCTTAAAGCTACCAGAAAGTACAACTACATACCAATTTACTCATGTATAATGATACAAATCTTCGAAATAAATTTTTGACAAATGAAATCCACCAGTGTATTAAAATATGAATACATCTAAAACGTCTGTGGACTTATTTAACACATACTTATTGAAAACCATCTCTGTGCCAAATAGTATTCTAGGTACTAAGGATACAGTATACACAAAAGAGTATAGTACATACATTGTAGAATGGGGAAAGATTAAAAAAAATGAATGTGATATATTTCCAGGCAGTGGTGACTACAGGAAGAAAGTAAGTTAGGTTAGGGTTTTTCAAACTGAAGTAAAGACTCTATCTTAAAATTCATCAGTTTAATTCTTGCTATTCAAAATATATGTGATTTTGTTTGTGGTAAACCCAAACCACTTAATAAAGTATGGAAGCCATTTCTAATAAAATCCTACATAATATAAAAAGAAAATTCAGCTGCATTAAATATGATAAGTGCAAGTCAGCTACTGTAAGTTTGATAAAGTATCTGTCAAAAATTGCGATAATAATCAAGCACTAAATGAAAATGCTCCCCAGGACTGGTATTATCCATGGCTGAATAGAAAAACAAGACACAACTCATAGCATCGATGTTTAAAAAAAAAATGACAAATTTATCCTGATTTCCAGATGACATCATGGCATACCTACTAAACCCAAGAAACTCAATTAGAAGTTTGGAAAATTAATGGGAAGTTTTTGCTAACTAGATGGATACAGAGTCCATAGTAAAAAATTGTTTATCTTCATATTAGCCAAATCCAGTTGGAAATGGAAATTTAAAAAACCAATTCCTTCCTAAAATGGACAAAAGCTATAAAACACGGCTACATTTATTCAGCAAGAAAGGCAAAGGACTTATTGTAAGTATTTAAACGCAGGGATTACAGTAAATGAAGAAGCAAAGGATTCTGAATGTAAGAGGCTATTATCAGTTAAATACAACTCCTACGATTTACATATAATTCTGGTGCCGGTCATATTGGAATCTTAGATGGACTTATTTTGGTGGGAGAAAGAGAAATTGAACGCAAAGGTTGTTTTAAAACTATCACATGAAAAACAAACGTGAAAATTTACATTTTTGAATAATGAGAGTAAAGGTAACATCCTGGCAGGTGTTACAATTCTATTCTATTCTATTCTATTCTATTCTATTCTATTCTATTCTATTCTATTCTATTCTATTACATCACATTATACTGCCAAAGAAATAGGATATTTGCATAGAAATAAATAAATAAGCCGGTGACATAGAATCTAGAAATATCTGCAAGTATCTATGAAACTTATATGCCAAAATTGACATTTTCATTCAGTGAAAAAATGGATGGGTTAGTTAATAAATGGTGTGGGCACAACTAGATGGTCAACAATCGGAGTAAATAAATGATTGACCATTACTGCAGAAAAGATTCTAGATAAGTTAAATATCTACATGTGAAAACAAATGACAAAACGTTTACTATAATAGAGAAAGGGAAAAAACCCAGGAAATTCATATAAATTGCAAAGGAAATGGTGGGGATAGCTTCTGTGGAAAGATACCGGGTCTCTCCTTATATCAAAGAAAATGTTCTGTATTTCCAAAATGTCTGCAATGTAAAAAGACGAAAATGTTTATACAATACCTTACAGACAGTTAATATACCTACTCTTAAAAAAGTATGTCTGCCATTTACTTTATAAAATAGCAAACTATCTAATTCCATACCAAAGAACATGAGGTGATAAATCTATTGAAGACAAAATGCAAAAGGCTCATTATGTGAAAAGATGCCTGACTTTACTAGTGGTCAGAGAAATGCAAATGAAGAGCAATGATGGTGTGCGGTTTTCAAAAGAGACTCAAAAACAAAGGATGCAGTGCTGGTGAGTGTCTTCGAGAACATCGTGTTGAACAAGTGGGAAACGCCTCAACCCCTGTGGGAAATCATCTTAACAATTTGGATAAAAATGTTAAGCACATGTGTTGTTTTATTCAATCATTCTGATCCATAAAAATAACAGTACTCATGTAGAATGATTTATTTATGATACTTTTACTTTAGCATAGTTTGTAGGGGGGAAAAAATGAAAACCAGAAGGCAAGGGCTTGCTCGATATTTACATTGTGGAATATTACGCAGATACTAGAATGAGTGTTTGGTCTATGCACGCACTGGTCTTCGAAGTGTTGTCAGAGCTGCTCATATGTGAACAAAGCTATGATGAAAGAGAGTATTATTAGCACTTCAAGAGAAATCATTGAAACACAGTAAAAATACATGTTGTAAAAGGAGTACAGAAAAGTTTATAGAGGAATAGTCAGAAAAAAACTCCACCTGAACCATCATGAGAGACTGAAACTGGGAAAAAGAAGAAAACTATTCATTGATTTTCTTTATTTGTTGTTTGAAACGTCACAAAGGACATGTGCTCCTTTTTAAATAAAGCGTTCAAAATAAAGACAGCTGGCCCGAAAAAGGCAGGGTGGTCTCATGGGCACCAGCCTCGAGTGCGTTTTGGAGGTTGTTTTTGAAAGGTAGAAACTCCAGGGAGGACAAGGCAGAAGCCCCGGCTGGAGCAGTAGCCAGAGGCTGGAGCCGACAGGACACCGCACCTCTGGGGACGTCTGGCTGCATCGAGAAGGGAAAGAGGAGCCTGTGAAGGACTTGAAGTAGGTGAGCGATGCGATTACATTACAAGTAACACATACTAACGCCTCGCTGTAGAGAGAGGAGCACAAAAACAGACCCCTTCTGACCTCCCTTGTGGAACAAGAGGTCCCCCGATGATGCACGGACTACGCCCAGCTGGGTGCTTCAGTAAAAGACCTCCCCACGTCAACGGTGAACACCAACACAGTCTGGTTACTTGACCTTCAGTGTCGGACTCCAACAGCCCTTTTTCAAGCCAGTAGGGTGTACTGTCCTTTAGACCATGTTTGTTTTCCTTCTTGGCTACTTTGCCCAAAGGTGGTCAACTGAATAAAATTAATAAATACTAGGGCTGCCCGAAACTTATGGAATTTT
>NC_043706.1:139215473-139310424 GCF_006229205.1 Suricata suricatta
TGCAATGTCCCTGTGACTTTCTGCATCGAGACCCGACATCAGGAACATAGTTTCCTTCCCCCAGTCACCCAACTCAATACCGGTCAGCCAGCTGTTATACCTCAAGGCACAGTTGTAGAAGGCTGAGGAATATTATTTCCATTATACTTTTCAAATCAGTTGGGTCAATCAGTCTACTCAGAACACCCTGAGGTGTATCAGACAACGTGTTTGTTCTGCTGCTGCTGTGGAATTTTCTCCCTACCCCTTTCATATAAATCAGAAAAACAACAATTACTTCAGCTTAGATTACTGAGTGAGACACCATTCCCAAACCAAAATATATGTAAGTAACCTCAAGTTGGACAGTGCTATCGATATTTTTTGGCTGCACCCATTCTTTTCATCACCAACACCTGGTACTCAGTGAGTATATCATGACTTGGCTGGTTATATATAAGCCCATCTGTGCAAAAGTGGCCAAGTGCCGGCTTAGCGTCGGCCAGACCTGTGTCCTAAAAAATGGGTGCCAGGCAATGATGAGCTCCGATGACCTCGTAACCCTAGGAAAACAAGACAGCTGGCAAAAAAGTTTTATATGAGGCAACAATGTGGAGATACAGGAAACACATTATTAAATATGTTCAAAAATTAAGTGTTATGATAGTTACAAAGCCCATTTAATAGATCATTCTGTCTTGTTTTGTCCTTATGAGGATTTTGGGGATGTAAGAGTTCTACCATTTAAGAGTTAGTGAAGAAGTAATACCAATTAGACCTTGGGGTAATCTACGGACATAAAATCATGAATTGACTTTTTTAGCCTATTATCAGCCTCAGCTCCTTGCGCATGCGTGTTAGATACACGATCACGAGCCTTTATGTGGGCTCTAATGCGAGCCAGGAGATGCTTCATTTATGTGTAAATAGCAATTGACATGAAGTCATGTTTTACTAAATATTTTATAACTTCTTTAAAAACTCAGGGGCAACATATTAGCAGCACATAGGGAATTGCACATGTGCTTGCATGTAAATAAATGTAGGTCTTGATGTTGCTTGATGTAGGTCGGTCTAACAGTCAAAGTTACAGGAAGCTGTCATTATAGGTTCAGGAAGTGACATAAGCGCCATGAGGGCCCGATGCCAGTTCTCCTGGAATCAGCTTCCTGCTCTGGTATCGGGGCTCGTTAGCGACTGTTTGCCCACCATGCTGAGACTGCAGGCCATAAACACCAGCGTTTGTTTAGACAATAAGTGAGAGAAAGTTTAAATGAATTTTCCAGACTCAGTTAAGCCTCAAGAGAAGAAAAGGTAGTACATGAGAAGTCCAACAGCTTTATAAATATTTGCAGTGTGAATTTGTCAGAGGGTCAATTTCCGGTATATTTCCTCCCCATCCCCCAAAATGCCTTAATATAAGTGAAATCTTCAGGGAAATCATACTGTGGACATAAGTGATGCATAGCGTCGGTTTATGTTTCTCCAGAAGAGTGGTGTGAATTCAGTATGTGTGTTTGGTAATTTCCTTTACAATACCATCATCATGTGAGGGTCCTTTGGGAATGAAAACCCTTCTATTTTATTTTGGGATCTTAACTCACAAAAGTGTTTGATGGAGAGAGATGTAGATTCTCAACAGACAAAGGGAGGGAAAAGAGGGATTTCCGGCACTGTCAACACAGATCATCCATTGCTCACACCTTTCACAAAGGATTTTCCTCTATGCCCCTCTTCAGCCCTTTCAGAATCATTGTCATATAGAGCTACCATAACTCAAAAATAACAATAAAAACAAAATCAGCATCAACTGCTTACAGAAGAAACCACCTGCATGGATGTAAAACTGACAAACAGCCCAGACGGGAGGCCTCTGCAATTGACATCAGGACACGAGCGCTTCTCCTGCCCATCGGTACCCACCCATCGGTACCCGCACTTTGTTGGCCAGTGGTGTAATGAAAAGTGATACTCTGTGATATCAAGGGAGTGACTGCCTCTGCCTTGTACCAGCTCCACAATTCTTGAAATCTGCCAGGTGACATGTAGTGAATTATCTCAAAGCAAGAGCACGCAGCAGCAAATCTTTCTCCGTGTGCGGGTGAGTAGAATATTTCCGGACATGTTTGTTGGTGCAAGGGCATCTGTTTCGTACGTTCCACATGTAGAAACAGGTGAGTAATAAGTGTCATACAGTATGTTGTGCTCAGTGCTGTGGCAGCAACAGAGGGAAACAAAAATGAAGGGGTGATGGCCTCAGGTGTGAGCAAGGCCAGCATCTGACTGTGGGGACCAAGCAGAGGCCCCACCTCTGGCTCTGAAGAGCTCTGCATCCAACTGTGGGAAGCAGGGCCCCTTGAGGGCCAAATAAGCTTTCAGTAATTTCAATACTACTCTTCACATAAGCTCCATGGGATTCTTTGGCTTTAATGACTGTGTATTATTCCAGATGGTTGGAATTTATAAAGCACGAAGAAGGAGGAGGAGGAGGAGAAGAAGGAGGAGGAGGAGTTAGAGGAAAAAGGAAGAGGAGGTGGAGGAGAATTAAATTAATGAAAAAAAAAGAATTGGGTTAGCGATAACATTTAACATACTAATAATTACACGTTGCATAAATACTAATAGTAACATAATGCTTATATAATAGTAAAATCGTGGGTGCTTTAGTGGCTCAGTCAGTTAAAGCATCGGGCTCCTGACTTCAGCTCAGATCATGATGTCATAGTACGTGGGTTTGAACTCCACACTGGGCTGTGTGCCGACAGCCCAGAGCCTGCTTGGGATTCTCTTTCTCTCCCTCTTCCCTGCCCCTCCCCTGCTGGTTCTCTCTCCCGCTCCCTCCCTCTCTCTTTTAAAAAAATAAATAAACTAAAAAAACAAAGGAAAATCGGGTATACTTGAAATTTTAATCCAACTTAATGATAACCCACAACCCTCGGACCAACTTGAAATTTTAATCCAGAAAAAAATTTTGTTTCACAAAAGTTCTGTAAGTCATTTTCTTGACACATGTTTGCAATCTGGCATTTTAGGTTGACAACGTGAAATGTTAGTTTTCTCTCAGTCGTCTTTTTCTAAGGTTTTACTGACCTGCCATGAAGTGTATACAATGATATATGTTTTCAATATATTGCATGTTCATCACCACAAGCCAGACAGTGAACAGCCATACCTGTCACCCCTCCAAGAGCTTTCCTGTGTCATTTTGTAATCTCCCCACCCCACTCCTCCCCCCTCCACTCCGCACCCCAAGTAACCTTTGACTTACTTTCGGTCACTATAAATTAGTTTGAATTTTCTATCATGTTATATTGAAACCATATAGATTATACTATTTTTATCCAGAATTTTTTCACTCAGCATAATTTTTTGAAATGTTCCTGTATGACTGAATGTGTGACAATAAATAAAGGAAACATCTGGAATGGCACGGGGAAGCCCTAACGAGGGAGCTCACACACTGCCCCTCACGGCAGACGTGTACCTCGCGTGCCTCCACATTGCACACCCCCGCGGGAGGAGGGAAGAACTCGTTGCCCAGCAACAGCCCAGCCAATGAGAACTCAGTAGAACGGTCCCTCCTGGTTCCTCCTTTCCCCCATACAAGTCAGTCATGTCCTCTATTCTCTGGACTTGCCTATAGTTTGCTGTCCAAAACGCAAATCCTCTGCTCTTCCCCCCAGAACCCATTTTCTGGATCTTTGGTTTAAGGCCAACGTTGCATGGCAACCGTGAAAGTACCTGGGGAAGATGAATCCCCGAGGAACTAGGAATCCCCAGAACCAGGTGAGGTGCCCACTGGGGCCCCTGGTAGTCTTTTTCTTAAATGTTTGTTTGTTTATTATTGAGAGAGAGAGAAAACGTGAGTAGGGGAGGAGCAGAGAGAAGGAAACAGAATCCCAAACAGGCTCCACGCTGTCAGCACAGAGCCCACTGTGGGACTCAAACTCACAAACCACGAGATCATGACCTGAGCTGAAACCAAGAGTCTGATGCTTAACTGACTGAGCCACCCAGGCGCCCCATCGCTTTGTACGCTGATTCCATGAGTTGTCTTCTCCCTTTTGGTTTGGCAAGTGTCCTCTCAGATACGAGCTCCTTCCTTTTAGTTGAGCTTTCAACATTAGTCAGGACCTATGTTTGGTTTTGTTTTATTTTGTTTATTTTGTTTTGTTTTGGGTGAACTTTCACTTTCCCCAACTTGTTTTCCTTGGAATCAAAGTAGAAGACTTTGGCTCTAAAATCAAACATGAATGGGGTGCCTGTTCCGGTTGGCATCTTGCGGCCTCCAAGCAGATCCATGACTCTAAAATCACATCTTTACAAAACCACCATTTCTAAATTAACAAAGATGTACAAACAACTGAAAGAAGGCAGAGAAAATCTGAGTCCTCTTCCTCCCCTCCAGCATCCTCGGTCTCCTAAACCACCTCCTAAACAACAGTTTCCTCAGTCTAATTCTCTCCCCAAACTTCCCTTCTCTGGACCTGTTAGAACGTGTCCCTTTACAACTAGACACTCAGAGGATCCTAGTGTGAAGCCCCAGATTTCCTGTATGTCCTTGGACTAAAGCCAAACTGCAAGCCCTAGCCAGATTTTCTTAGAGGTCCTGGAGATCCGGCTACATACGCCGAGGAATTCCATGTGGTCATCCAGACTCAACCCACCGGGTTCCTGGGATTGACTCAGCTAGGGCACAGGCTTGTTGTTGTGAAGGCCAAACTCAACACTGGATTCAAACAGCTGGTAGGAATGATCCTGAAAAATCTCTAGACCTGCAAATGAGAGATCTTTTCTCTGCCTTGTTATATGTTCCGGCTCAGGCAATCACTAACCAACTTCACTTGGCAATTCTTGGGGCTTTCCCAAACCCTCTCTCCAGAAGTAATACCCGATACATAAAAAGACCCCTCAAGGCATCAAGCCTAAAATAAAAGATTATAAGGCATAGGGACTCATCTCTTACATTAGTTCTTATTTTGTCTGTAAAGAAACCTAAAGGCCACAGGTGGAGATTTGTCCGGCATCTCCGGGACATAAACAATATTGTTATCCTCCAAAACAATGTTGTTTCAAAGCCCCATACTTTCTAAGCCTCCATCTCCACTGAAAGCCATTTTTTATGCTTGATTTATGCAGTGCGTTCTTTAGAATTCCTGTGGAATACGACAGTCAAAGGCTATTTGCCTTTGCTTGGGAAGGAAAGCCATCCATCTGGACGGTGATGCCCAGGGGTTTTCACAAAAGTCCTTCCCACTTTTCCAAACCTGAAAAGTGGATTTATATGGTATGAAGTTACCTGGAAATGCTACTTTATGACACCATGTAAGTGACTTTCTTCTCTGCGGATTTTCTTGGGCCTCTTTCCAGAGAGACAGCATCCTCCTATTAAAAGTTTTAGCCTTGAAGAGACACAAAATCTCCAAGGAGAAACTGCAATTTACTCAAACTCATGGTTGATGTTTAGGGCACCTGATCTCAGGACAAGAGCTACATTTAGATTCAAACAGACTTTATGTTTTCTGAACTTCCCCAAACTTAGCGTGATTTTCTCAGACTAACTGGCTGCTGTTAAAACTGATTTTCAGACTTCTCTCTTATGCTCCAACCCCTGTGTTTTGTTAAAAATAAAATAAAATAAAATAAAAACCTGACCTTATTATTAGGGAAGATCAAGATATCTTACCCTTTAAAGCCTTAGATGAAAGCCTGTGGACCCCCAAGTATCAACTTCTCTTTTTCCTTTTTGTATTTGAAAAGGAAGGGAATGCCTTTGAGGTACTCACTGGAAAACATGGGACCGCCATTGACAAACAGAGTGTTGCAGCCACCACTACTCCTGAGGGACGATACCCCCTTGCCTTAGAGCCATTCTGCCAGCACCCCGAGAGTCAAGGCCACCGGAGACAGTCCCGGGAGTGCCTCGAACCATCCTCGCACCTCATACATTAAGAGTCATCCTCAACAATCACTACACTCAACACCTGCCCTCCAGCCCCTCACCTCCCATGAAATCTGCTTGCCATTATTCCTCATATTACTCTTTCTCACTGTAATAATCTCAGTTCTTCTTCCCTCCCCTGTGGAGGATACTCTTGATGACTCCTTGACTCTAGCTGATCACCTCCTGAAACCCCATGATGACCTTCAGGGAACTCCTCTGGAAAATGCTGACTCTTCATGGTTTGCCCATGGTTCCTATTTAAAAGGTGAACATGATCAATACGTTCTGTGTGCTACTGCAACTCTTCTTGAAGGCAACAGCTTTGCCCTTAGCGACCTCAGCACAACAGGCTGAACTGTATGCTCTGGCTTAGGCCTGTATTTTAGCCAAAGAAGAAACTACAAATCCCAGACTGACAGCTGGTATGTCCTTGGAGTAGCTGGTGATTTTGAAATGCTATGGAAAGAGGAAGGCTTCCTCACTTCCGGTGGTGACTACATTAAAACTGGCCTTTGTGTCCAGGAATTGTTAGATGCTAACAATCTGGTGATCTGGCCACTGTCAAGGTGCCTGATTTGGCCACTGTCAAATACACTGGGTATTCCAAAATTGATTTCCTGGAGGTTAAAGAAAATCACCTCATTACCATTTCCACAAAGTATACTGTTTTCAAAGGAACTTCCAATCACATTTCTGTCTTAGTGCAAAGGGATGTTTCCCCAAATGGCAATCTGGAAGAATTGACTACAAAGGCCAAAAACTCAGCCCCAGTAAAGGAAAAACTACTGGAAATCTGATAACTGTTGGTTTGATTAAAAACAAGAAAACTCTGGTTTAGGCCAAATAAGAACCCAGCCCTATTAGAGACTCTAAAATTCCCATTTCTGATTACCATACATGCATTGAATCATTGGTCTCCTGATAAAATGATAACCTTTATGAACCAATACTGGTGGGGAAATTTGAACAAGGCTGCAGAGAGTGCCTACTGTGCTGGCCCCGCCCACCCAAAATACAACTCGGAAATCCTGTCCACACTGCTCTCGAACACTTTGATTTGTCCAATGGACCCTGTGAAGTTTGGCGAGTGGATTTTATTTAGCTTCCTGCATCTCACGGATATAGATATGTCTTAGTCATGGTTTAGTAATGGTGTGAATATTTTCTCACTGGATTTTTCTTACAGACAGGCTATTGCTACTTCTGTAGCTAAAATCTTATGAGAAAAGATCATCCCTGGGTTGGGAATGCCCCTCAAATTCATAGTGACCAGAGAATTTACTTCTCCAGTAAAGTGCTTTAATAGATATGTGCTGATTGGCCAATTTTATAACATTTTCACTGTACCATCGTCCATCCTCATGACTAGTCAGACTCACTACCAGCATCAGTAAGACCCAGTTGGCAAAATTTATAGACATTCTTCAAATATCCTGGCAAAAATCACTGTCAGTAATCCTTCTGAATCTCAGATCTACGTCTTTTGAAACCCATTCACTCTCATCCTTTGAGATAATTACAGGATGTCCAATGCACTTGGCACTTGCTTCCTTTAATCGACAGCTGGTAGAAGAAATGACTATTCCATGGTGCAAAGCTTAATTGCTTCCGTGGAGAATAACCGTGCTTTAGAAGAGCACTCTTTCTGTAGTACATTCCCAGGAGACAAAGACCTTAAACATCCAGTTGCATCCTGGAGATTTCATCTATTGGACAAGCTCTTCAGCTCACGGAAAAGTCCCCTATCAGGTACTATTAAGCAACCCTTGTCCCACCGAAATCCAAGGAACCAACTCCTGGATTCATGTGTCACATCTAAAGAAAGCACCAATCCCTGACTAGACCTGCATACGGACGACCTAGAAATTAAGATTTTCAGGAATGAAAGCAGACAACAGCTGAAAGAGACAGCTTTGTCAAGATCGCTGGACCAGAAATGATATGCCAGACGTAGTGATGCTACCTCAACACTTCAGGATGCTCTCCAGTGCTTACCCTAGATAAGAAATGCCCGAGAGTTCTTCCTCTTACCCATCCTTGCTACTCAAATGTGCTTCAATGGTTTCCGATCTATGTATTTTCCTTCCATGGTGGGAGATGACACCCAGGAAAGATTCTGCCTGGCACCGAGCAATGAAACCACTAAATACGGAAAACCTGACTCTTGATCAGCAATGCTTTTGAGGAAAAATCATGATCAAAAGGGAGAATGGGGGAATAAAAGGAAGCCTCATTTAAATGGAGTTGGGCAGCCCTGAAGGGGGAGCTCTCACAGACTTCCACTCACCTCAGGATGTCTACCTCTCATTTCCCAATAGAAAGAAGCTTACTTTACATTCTTGGCCAAGTGGAAGGAAGAACTTTTGGCCCAGAAACAGCCTGGCCAATGAGAATTCAGTGAAACAGCCCCTCCCCTTTCCCCCATTTCCCTCGTAAAAGCTAGCCCCTCTTCTTTGTTCTCTGGATTTGCCTGTGGGTTGCCACAGTTTGCTTGTCCAAAATTGCAATTCCTCTGCTATTCCCAAAAAACTCACTTTGTTGATAAAATTACTAGCTCTTTTGATTTTCACATTTGTCCATTTTTATCACAGGTGCTCTCATTACATGAATATGCCACGATTTGTTTATCCATTCACCTGTTGATGAAGACTTGTGTTCTTTCACAATATAGCCTATCACGTGCAGTTGAAAATACATATTTGGCTGTTGGGTAAAATAGTCTACAACTGTCAATTACATCAAGTTCTTTGATGGTCTCATCTAAATGCTCCATATCCTTGCTGATTTTCCTGTGTTCTATTATTGAGATGTATTAAAATCTTCAGTTTTGGGGCACCTGGGTGGCTCAGTTGGTTAAGCCTCTGACTTCAGGTCAGGTCACGATCTCATGGTTTGTCGGTTTGAGCCCTGTATTAGGCTCCATGCTGACAGCTAGTTCAAAGCCTGGAGCCTGCTTCAGATTCTGTATCTCCCTCTCTCTCAGACCCTCCCCTGCTCCCACTGTCTCTGAAAAATAAATAAAAAACATAAAAAAATAATTTATTAAAAAAGTCTTCAATCTTAATTGGGGATTTCTCTCCCTCCCTCTCTTTTTCCTTGCAGCTCTTTCAGTGTTTACTCCATGTTTATTGAAGCTCTATTATTAGGTGTATAAGCATTTAGGATTATTATGTCATCTTCATGAATTGAAACTTTATCATTATGACATTATCCTCTTTACTAAATTCTTCATCCTGAAATCTACTAGTCTGTTAACATACAAGCCAGCTTTTTAAAAAAATCGATGTTATCATGATACATCTTTTTGTATCCCTTTATTTTTAATATATATTCACATTAAAGTAAGTTTCTTGTAGGCGACATACATATAGGTCTTAATATTTTATTCAATATAAAAGTCTGCCTTTTACTGAGATGTCAAGAACATTTGCATATAATGTGATTACTTATATGGTTTGATTTAAGTTTATCATCTTACTATTTTCTAAGCTAATTTTTCATGCCTTTTTCATGTTATTCTTGGGCCTCTATTTTATTTTCCTTATAGGCTTGCTATAGCTTTTTATTATTCTAGTCATTGTTTAGGGATTATGGTATACATTATAGTATACCTTTATAACTTATCAAAGCCTATTTTAGGGTAATATTATGCCAGTTTTCACATAGCATAAGTACATTCAAGGACTTCCATGTTTTTCTATAACCAGCTTTGTGCAATAGTCATACCTTTATACATACATATATAATAAGCCAAAACAATACATTCTTTTACTTTATTTAAAGAGCTGAATAGATAAAATACTTAAGTAATAAAAATATTATATTTAACATTAAGTTACTATTCCTAGTGTTCTATATTCCCCTATTTCCATCTGATATAATTTTCCTTCTGCCTTAAGGGCTCTTTAAAATATTTATCATAGCATAGTTCTGCTAGAGATGAGTTCTTCAGCTTTTGTATGTCTAAAGAAGTCTGTTTCACCTTCGGTTTTTAAATTCACTTTCGCTGGGTATAAAAATGTAGGTTGAAAGATTTTTCTTTTAAGTACTTAAAGCTGTTGTTCAACTGTCTTCCCTCTTATTTTGTTCCAGTAAGAAATCTGCTATCATTATTATTTTTGTTTCCTGTATATAAAGGTTTTTTTCTTTGTTTACATTTTAGGTTATTTTCTTTATCACTGGTTTAAGCCCTTTGGTTATCATGTGCTTGACGTCATTTTCTTCATGTGCACTGAACACTTTTCAGCCATTATTTCATCAAATAGTTTTATTTTAAGTTTATTTATTTATTTTGAGAGGAGAGAGAGAGAGAGAGAGAGAGAGAGAGAGAGAGAGAGAGAGAGAGAGAGAGAGAGAGAGGAAGCCCAAATAGGAGAGGGGCAGACAGAAAGAGAGAGGGAAAGAAAGAATCCTCACACTCAACATGTAGGGCTCAATCCCATGACCATGAGATGATGACCTGAGCTGAAATCAAGAGTGGCATGTTTAATGGACTCAACCACCCAGTTGCTCCAAAATAGTTTTGTTTTGTTTTTTTATCTTCCCTTCGCACATCTTTTTTCAGGGACTCTAACTGCACATATATTAGGCTCCTTGAAACTGTCCCATCCAGTTCACTGGTATTCTCCTTTATAAAAAATAATTTGCTAAGTTTCAGTTTGCATAGTTTCTACTGTTATGTCTTTAGGTCCTTTTCTTATTTGAGAGAGAGAAGGAGAGAGAGATTGAGCAAATTGGGGAGAGGGGCAGAGGGAGACAGAGAGAAACTCAATCAGGCTCCACACTCAGCACAGAGCCTGACAGGCGGCTCAATCACATGACCCCAGGATCATTACATGACCCAAAATCAAGAGTCAGATGCTCGACAGACAGGGCCACCCAGATACCCCTCTATCGTTATGACATTTATATTCACTAATCTTCTCTTCTGCAAAGTCTAATCTGTCATTATTGTCACCCAGCATGCTTTTTATCTCAGACATTATACGTTTCCTCACTAAGAGTTCAATTTAGGTCTGTTTTCATCTTTTATGTCTCCATGTGATGCTTTGAACATATGAAATATAGGTATAGTGACTATTTTAATATGTCTGTGTGCCACTTCAAACATCTGAGTCAGTTTTTGTTCAATTTTGATTGATTAATACATCTGCTCATTATTGGTGATATATTCCTGCTTCCTTGCATGACCTATAATCTTTAATTGAACACTAGACATTGTTAATTTGGCATGTTGAACTTCTGTATTCTAAGAAATATTCTTGGATTTTGTGTTGGAACATAGTTAGTTACCTGGTAATAGTTTTATCACTAGGCTCTTGTTTTTAAACGTTAGTAGTTGGATCCTGAAAGGAGTTTAGTTCAGAAAACATTCTTTCCCACTACTGAGGATTCTTCTGAGTATTCTATCTAGTGCCTCATTAATTATAAAATTTTCCAGTCTGACTGCTGGACAGAAGTAGCGTTCCCAGCCTTGTGTAGAAACTAATCCTATCAGATAATTCTTATTGTAATCTCTGGCTTATTTCTCTATATAGCTTTTTTTCTTTCCAGACTTTGTCCTACAGACTCTTGTCTTTCAGACTTTTAGAAATGTCCTTTCAACTCCAGGAACCTCCTGGATTCTGCCTAAGATATTTCTCCCTGTGCCAGATCCTGAAAAATCTCTTTAGGCAGTGAGATAGGGCAATCACAGAGATCACCTCATTTTTCTCTGCCTCTCAGGAGTCACTCTCCTTGTGGCTGGTGTCTTGAAAACTTCATATATTCTATTTTTTTTATTGTTTCAGACCAGGAAGGGATAAATCTAGTCCCTGATTCACTGTTTTGATGGAAATGGAAGATAGGCACTTCATTACTATTACAATTGTTAAAAATCTAACTTGATCTGAATGTGCTAATCAAAAAAGAAGTAAATTCTTTTTTTAGAGTTTCATTCAGTTCAGACTATTCTAGGTTAATGTACAGATGACAAGAATCATCTCTTCCAAGCTTCATCACTTTTCATTTTGTTTTGTTTGGTTTTCTCCACGCAAACCTTTGAAGTGGACTTATGTAAGCTGAGAAAAAGATAAAGAAAGAAGATTGCAAGGTATCTTCACCCTGGAGCAGATCAGATCCAGACCTGAAAGTCTTGAGATCTAGGACACTCAACAAAGAGTAATTAGGAATTTATCTGAGAATTTATCATAGACCACCACTGGCTTTGCAGACAGTAGTTGAGAATTACTTCTTAATTATTTGTTTGAGAATAAGGAAGACTTAGAGTTTCAATAACAATAAACAGATTCCTTAAACTCTGTGAAGCAAGCATTAATGATAGTACCAAAGGTTTTCTAGACGTAAAAAAATATTAGCCTTTGCAAAACAATAGCTCAGGAAAGGAACCATTGAACAGGACCACATGAGTTCATATGGTAAGACATCTACCATAATGCAGAACTCTTCCCTGTATGAAGCAATAATTGTCAAAAACTGGTTATTGGCCAGCTTTCAGACTCAAATTTGACTGTGAATGGAAAGTAACTTTGGTGGAAACAGTTTTGTTATTGGGGTCAATAGGATAAGTCACATTTCAGGAAAAAAAGAGAGTGTTTCATTTGAATTGGTATTGACTGTTTTGCAAAGTACTTAAAATATACTATTTGCCCTTAGGATCATATTATTTGTTTTTAGGACTGAAGAAGATATATCTAAAAAATGACTTATTTAAAATGAAATAAATCTTATACTAATAGTTTCTGAAATCAAGGTATTAATCTGGAAAAAAAATTTAAAAGGTAGTACAAAACCTCAAAGTAATATTTGATATCAAATATCCTAGTACAATGAAAGAGAAAAATGACAACATTTCAAATATGTGTTTCTTCTAAGGTAAGGTTTTTTAGTTTGGTCTCCATTCCACTCTTAATTGATAAGAAAGAGAATACAGAGGAGAACAATATAAAATGCCTTGGAAGCAGAACAAATTAGGAATTTTGCAAGAAATAGTTCCCTAGAATGAAGACAAAAACTGTGGGCTCAGGAAGCATGTGATAACATATAGGGAGACATTTTGCCATATCATTAAAAATTAAATTGATCTGTTACTTTACATAAGCAGGAGAAAGGTTCTTGGGAGATTAGGTTCAGTGAACCACAAATCAGTTCTTTGTGTCTTCTCTCGCAATTTCAGTGGGAGTGTTAAGTTTCTAGGAGGAAAAAAAAGCATAGAGGAAACTCTTGAGCTCTTACTTGTTTTGCTTGAATGTTAACAGCATCAACCTCTCGCTCTGCCAAGAACGCCTCTGGCTGGAGAGACGAAGCACTGCATCTGTGCTAAAAGCTCTGGGCTCAGTTTACTTTTCCAAGCTATAAGCAGTTGAGACACAGAACTTCAGGGCCTTCACTAATGTATCAAAGCTGACGTTTCTGGGAAAAAAATTAACTTTCAAAACAGGTGCGAGGCACAAAAGTTAGAACCTGGGAAAGAGAACGGCTGTATATTATTCTATTATCTAAACCAAATCCTACAGTATGAATTAATAACTAGGAAAGTAAAATAAAAATATATATCCATTGATATTTGATGCTGACAGTGACATTGCTAATTTTAATTTAAAGAGGCACATGAAGGGGTGCCTGGTGGCTCAGCCCGTTAAGCGTCAGACTTGGGCTCAGGTCATGATCTCACGGCTTGTGGGTTTGGGCCCTGCATCAGGCTCTGTGCTGACAGCTCAGAGCCTGGAGCTGTTTTGGATTCTGTGTCTCCCTCTCTCTGCCGTCCCCCACTCATTCTCTCTCTCTCTCTTGTTTAAATATACATTAAAACATAAAAAATAAGGAAGCATATCAAAACAAAGCTATTCTATTTGCACAAAGTTAGGTAAACATGTTTGTCTTAGAGTTGCTATCAAATGCATCAAAATTTTCTTTTTAACAATTAAAATAATTATTGTTGTCCCTTCATTTTTATTAAAATCAGTTTCTCCCATTTGGTTTCTTACCATTTAGCACTGTTCTCTAGCACCCAGTGATTCCATCGTTAAATACTTGTTGATTACACTGAATGAACCGCTGATAATTCTTTGGGATTTTTAGAAAGTAACTGAATGGAAAATAGTCCTACACAATTAATTGATGCTGTCACATTCTTTCCACAGCAAGTGAAGGTGTCAGACAGCACAGCCGGATGATACTCTTCCTCCGCTTCCTCTCCTCTAGTATTTCATACCACTTGGAAAACAAAATCCAACCTTCTCACCGAGATCTGCAAGGCTATGTGATCGGGACCAGCCTGGTCACGTCCCTGACCACACGCCTCATCCACACCGCACCCGCCTTCTCCCGTCAAGCTCCTCGGATGCGCCCTCTCTTTCTGGGCTCCAGACTCCGCACGAGTCATTCCCTGTGCCTGGAGCACTCTGCTTTCTGGGTCTTCACGGGCCTGGTTCTCTCCAGTCACTCAGGTCTCAGCCCATGGCCCTCGAGACTAACTCTAAGGTAGTCTCCCATTCCTCTCACTTTCTCTCTTGATCATGTGGTTCCATATCGTCCTCTATCATAGCGCTTGTCATTACTTGACATGAATCTTAATCAACAGTATTTATTCCTCTTGAATTACTTTCCTCCCCCCGCCCACTCTGAGAACAGACAAGGTACCTGACTGTGAACTGTAACAGTGTCAGGCATAGCGGAGGCTTCCTGAAATATACAGTTCAATAAATGAGCCAGCAAATGAATGGACAAATGAAGGCAAAGTACTATCAGCCAAGATCCAGACATTGTATGTATTTAAAGCGATGGTGGAAAACACATATTAAAAAAAAACCAACAGATTTTAACTTAACTATGCCTGAAAAGCAATGTTACTGACAGTCATGAAGGGCTGTGCCTTTAGAGAGTCGTCACTGGTCTTAGGATATAGTACTGAGCTCATGCGGAAATGAAATGAAGGAGAAGGTGTCTAAGTGTCTCATGGAAATCCAACTATCTTCCATTAAAGAAAGGCCATGGGGCTCATTCTTTCATGCTAAGAATTTAGAGAAAATATTCAACAATAACACCACTCACAAGCGTAATGGCACACACATTTAATGCCAGCGATCAAAGCTATTTAAAAAAACACCATTCTAGGGAATAATTTTATGGTATGACATGTTTCTTCAGCTGGGGATGGAGGTATTTTGAGAGTTATTTCTAAAATGAAAATAGATAATAATAATAATAAAAAAGTTTAATGGTGAGTTTTTCAGCCTCCAAGTCTAAACTTGATAGAGACCACTTACGTTGTTGATGGCAGAATCATCAATTAAATTTTACAGCAGAGCTGAGTAAGAAATCAATCAACAAAATATTAGTAATCCATCTGCTCATCACAACAAATTCTGGCAGACAACATTATTACCTTAATGATGTGATACTGGAAGGAAAAAGTGAGGGAAATGGCCTAGCATCTCCCAGAGGCAGGCAGTGTGGTTCCAAATCAATTTGAATTTATAGCTATCCCGAGTCATCTATAATAACCTCATTCCACAAACACTAAATTTTGAATACCCTTTAAAAAACCAGAATCGATATGCATTCAAAACAACCAGGTGCTCTGTGAACGTGTCATTCTGACAGAGCTGAATGAAAGGCTTTCATATACAACCCGAGCTTGAAAATTATAGCTGTGGGTATATTTTCAGATGTCACTAAGGGAGTATTTATAAGATATCTTGCACTTAAGCAAGATACTAAAATAAAAAAGGCAGCTCAAATGAAAAAAAAATTACCAAGGGAAATGAGGTCTAACTGAATTGCCTCAGACCAAAAAAGTGAGTTTCTTCTGTCAATTTTAAGGGAAGTAGGAAAGCCTAGATGCAAAGTGTATCATGAAAATCCTCATAAATTCAGAAGGGACGGTAAAAGTCCAGAAACAAGAGATAGGAAGCATATATATGCGCCAAACATTTCCCACAATACAGTGTACTTGGAAACTCACTTCCGATCTACCCACTGCTCTCTACTCAGCTCTGTCCCCAGAAGCTGACCTCTAAGGGCTATGTTGGGTGTCTTGTTGGTGTTGGTCACTTGGAAGCTCCTCCAGAAAATGGACAAAGGTTCAGGGTGATTCTAACTCAGGACTCACTGTGTATTGTAGACTTGCGTGAGGAGGGAACAATGTAGCAACATGCATAACATTGTGGGTTGGTTTTATCAGGTTGTTTACCATCAAACAGAGGTTGTGCCAGAAACTTGAACACAGTCTGGAGATGAATGACCCCCAGACAGAACCTAGAAAAACTAAGATTCTCGTGACCATGGTCAGTCACATTCTTCAGCCTTCCTTCGATTTAAACTAAAATTCCATATGGAATGCTTCCCGATTTAGAATGAAAGGAATTAGACAATAGGAATAGAAAAAAAAATCTGAAGACTGTGCTATAGGAGACAAAGATATGGCCCTCCATGGAGATAAAGGTGTTGCAAATTTACCACAGGAATGCTATTTTCTTAGCCTGACAATACTTGGGGAGAATAATATCAGCAAAGACAAAGAAGCATGACTCTAGTAAAGGCTTATCTTTGAGAACCAAATATATTTAAAACAGTTCCACAAATTCAGGATAAATTCGGTAAGAAGGGTCATAAAGAGATGAGATGCTGGGGTATCTGGGGGGATCAGTCAGTTAAGTGTCTGACTTCAGCATCAGGTCATGATCTCAAGGCTCCTGAGCCCGAGCCCCACATTGGGCTCTGCTCAAAGCACAGAGCCTGGAGCCTACTTCAGATTCTGTATTCCCCTCTCTCTCTCTCTATCCATTCTCTCTACCCCTACCCCACTCACTGTCTGTCTGTCTGTCTGTCTGTCTGTCTCTCTCTCTCTCTCTCTCAAAAATAACCATTAAAAAAGAAGAAAAAAATGAGATCCTGCTCTGCCCAGATGCAGACCTGAAAGGCAAATAGAAACTGGGAGGGGACACCTAGGGGGCTCAGTTGGTTGAGCGTCCAGCTTCGGTTCAGGTCATAATCTCGTGGTTCGAGGGTTCCAGCCCCATGTCAGGCTCTGTGCTGACAGCTCAGAGCCTGGAGCCTGTCTTCGGATTCTGTGTCTCCCTCTCTCTCTGACCCTCCCCTGCTCTCTCTCTCTCTCTCTCTCTAAAAATAAATATAACATTAAAAAGAAAACTTGGAAATAAAAACTGGAAAAATGGAAATCAAAGCTTCTGACTGTGAGACGAATACAGGAAAGGAAGGATCCTATTTCATAAGCCTGGAACATACTTCTTTCTAGAAGCTTTGGCAAAATGAAAACAAAACCACTACCATCACTATTCTGCATAAATTAAGGCAAAAAAGGGAGAGGAAAGGATAATGTCGCCCTCCACGTGGACAAAAGGCTGAATGTGGAACACAAACTCAAAGGTATTTTTTTGTTTGGGTTTTGTTATTGTTTTTTCACCCTCCAGTGCACACTGAAGTCGTAAAACTTGCTCCCCACGGGCTCAGCAGGGGGCGTGGGTGAAATAAGTCTTTGGTTTATGACAAGATACATTTATAAAATGGTTGTAAATTTCTTGCCTGCATGTTAATTTCCCATAGCACTGGAGTTACTATTTACAGAAACAAACAAACAGAAAGCTCTTGGAAAGAGCAAGGGCACATTCTGAAATAGGAAAAGTTTGTTCTCTGTGAGCTTGGGGAGGACATCATTTCCCCTGCACCCCCCATCCAGGCCCCCCCACCAGCTAGAGCTGGGGTCTTCAAGAATCCTACCCTTTGCTACAGGGACAAAACTCTGGTTTACAAAGCTAAACATTTTAAGTTTAAAGACTGATTTGGCCTTTGAATTATCCATTTAACTTTTGTTTTCCAGGGCTGAGAATATTTCACAGATGGCAAAAATAACCATCGTTACAACTACAGCAGAAATCTTAACACTCATGATACATATTTAAAAAGCTTTATTTCAGAGGGCTGCTTTGGGCTCATGACCTCTTTTTAGATTAAATCTATATTTTAAAAACTTCAAAATTCTATGTACTATAACTTTAAGAAGTCACTAAAAGTGTAGAAAGTTTTTTTAATAGCTACTATCAAATTATATTTTTTAGACATATCCACTTAGTTTTACCAACTAGCCAAATTGTAGTTTACTAGATAAATGTCTTAAAAACTTCCTTTTGAAGAAAACAGATAGATACAGATGTATGGATAGATGGATGGATAAACTATACTACACAGCGCTACACTATGTTACACTGTAACAATATATCAGATGCTTTAAATGCATTGTTACATGTGGATTCTTCAACAACTGTTATCATGTCCTACTTTCATTCTGTTTAAACATCCAGAGATAATGAACAATATAATCGTGACTCTAGCCTTAGTCTGATGCCAAAGCCCATATTTGCTTTTCCTTTTGGAATTTTTAGATTTTGAAGTAACTTTAGATTAAAGACTTGCACAGAGAGCTCTCGTATATTCTTCATCCAGAGTCCCCAAACGTTAGTGTTTTATACATTTAGTTTATCATCTCTCTCTCTCTCTCCCTCTTTCTCAATACACAATATATATCATATGTAGTCACAAACACATATTTATCAATATAGGTCTTTTAAATATCACTTGAGAGCAAATTGCAGACACGATGTTCTTTACCCCTAAATATTTCAGTTTGTATTTCCTGAGACTAATAAAATTCTCAGACCTGAACACAACACAGTTATCAAAATCAGAAAATACCAATATAATATGGTTACTATAATTTAACTAACCTTATACTTACTTTTATAAATTGTTACTTTTATAAATTCTTACTTTAAAAAATTTTTATAAATTTTACAATTCTTATAATGATAAATTATATAATTGTATCCATAATGCGAATTCTATACTAAGTAATGTTCTAGCTCAGAGTTTAATGAAGGATCGCAGATTATATTTGGTTGTTCTGTCCTTCTAATCTCCTCTCACACTGCTCCTCGACTGCCTTTTTTCCTTCAAAACCTTGACACTTTCTCCTGAGCAGAGGCCACTTACCACATGAAGTGTCCCTCAGTACGTGTTTGTCTAAAGTTTCTGCACAGCAGGAGACACAAGCCATTGATCTGGCCCAAAATGTTAGCTTCCATCGCTCGGCTGAAATGGTGTCATTCTCCCTCTTCACATAAGTAAGTGCTTTTCTGGGCACATAATTAAGGCCATGCAAATATCCTGTTGATAATGAAATTCTATTCACTAGTTTCACAGCCATGACGGATCCTTCCCTGAATCAATTCTTATTATGACAACTGACAAATTACGATTTTCTGAATGTGCCAATCCATCTACGTTGGACATTTCATGGAGGGAAGAGCCCTTCTAACCGTGTCTTCATTTATTTGTTTCTTTGATTAAATCTCCATGGATGCACAGATTCTTATTTTACTGGGTTATAATCTCTTGATTATTTATTTTTATGGCTTAAATTCTAGATTTTGTCAGTGGGGACCTCTTGGAGCAGGACCCTGTCTTTTTGGCATAACTCCATTGTCATATGAGTTCTTCCTTACTTTCTGGAGCGAAAAGATGTTCCAGGCTCATATTATACTTTCCCTGAAATCAAGCCTATTCCAGAATCTATCACTTACCCAAGGAGCCCTGCTTTTGTTTTTAGTGGAGAAAATGTTTAGAAACCAAGGCCTGAGCCTTAGGTGTCCTCACTGCTGCTGAGATGACACTGCTTCTAGATTCTCTCAGAAGACAAAGCTAGACGTACAGAGAAGTACCTGCACGTAGGACAGTCCAGGGTTCTGTCATCTCCTGTCATTCCGATCGCACAGCAGAGGCCACTCCTGTGAGTGGCCATCTGCACAGCTGTTGTCCCTGCGGGGTTGGGCCACTGGTGAAACACCCATCTGTGATCTCCCACACCTGATCATGAGCAATTGCAGAGGCTTTACCTGCCAGGCCCTGGGGGGCACGGCCCGCACCACACTGGACATGGGTGGAGCCGGTGGACTGCAGTTTCTGAGCTGGGCTGCAGAGAAGGTTCCAGCGCCTGCCCTGGGTCATGCTCTTCCCTGTCTTCCTTCCCAGACGCGGAGGCTTCCTCCCCAGGTCTCTTTATCTGAGCTGTCAGCGGAGATGCTCCGCAGGCTTCTCTGGTGGGGCCTCCCTTTGGGGCTGGGGGGACACCTGGAAGGCACTTCCCCCCCTCTGACTGAGTAGGCACTGGAGACTTCCTGTTCCATGCCCTCCCTCCGACCTGGGCTCCAGAGAACTGCGGCAGGGCTCTCTCTACATGAGATGACCCACGTCTGTGCTGACCCACCGGACTCCCCCGCCGCACCGGGCCAGGAAGGACAGTGAAACGGGGGGATGGCGTTCTCCTCGGGGCTAGCTGCTTGCCATGCCATTGCCGTAGGCGATTCAAGGCTCCCATGTATGCGTGTGTGTAGAGACCGAGCACTGGTGGGGGAGTGAGAGAGAGAGAACCCCAAGCAGGCCCCGCACTGTCATCGCAGAGCCCTGCACGGGGCTCGATCCCACGAACCGTGAGATCACGAGCTGAGCCAAAACCAGGAGACGGATGCTCAAGCGACTGAGCGCCCTGCCACCCCAAGTCTCCTCTCATTTATTGCTGATGCTTGAAAAGTCTGCTCTGACTCTGGCCCCTCCGAGTTCTCTCTCCCATGTCAGCTGAGCTCCTGACGGATTCCCACTTACTGTCACACAGAGGGTAACACAACATAGATCATCCTTTGCACTTTGTCTTTTTTGTCTAGTTACACCTCACGTAGTCACGCCACCCCACTGTGTAGACATCTTCCTGTCTTTCCCAACTACATAGTACTCCACAAGGAGGCGGGATCTTCCAGGTGTAGGCATGCAGGTTGTTTCCAATATTATTCAACAATGACCTCATGTATATAGGTATTTTCCTATTGTTGGGTGATAAATTCAGGTTGTAGAAATGCGCTATCTTGAGTATACGTACAGCATCATTTCTAGAAGATCTACCTTTTTAATTTTATTTATTTTAATTTTTTCAACATTTAATTATTTTTGAGAGACAGAGAGAGAAGAGAGGGGGAGGGGAAAAGAGAGAGAGAAGAGAGAGAAGAGAGAGAGACACAGAACCCAAAGGAGGCTCCAGTGTCTGAGCTGTCAGCCCAGAGCCCATTTCAGGGCCTGAACTCACAAAACTGTGAGATCATGACCTGAGCTGAAATCAAGAGTTCAATGCTCAACTGACTGAGTGACCTAGAAGATCTAACTTCTGCAATACATTCTTTTTTTTAAATTTTTAAATGTTTTTTATTTACTTTTGAGAGACAGAGAGAGAGCGAGCAGGGGAGGATCAGAGAGAGAGGGAGATACAGAATCCAAAGACAGGTTCCAGGCTCTGACCTAGTTGTCAGCACAGAGCCAGATGCAGGGCTCAAACCCACGAAACTGAGATCATGACCTGAGCCAAAGCCAGAAGCTTAACTGATGGAGCCACCCAGGCACCCCTGCAATACATTCTGTAAAAAAAAAAAAAAAAAAAAAAACCAAAACAGATGCCAGCATAGCTGGGTGGCTCTGGCAGTTAAGCGTCAGACTTGGGCTCAGGTCATGAACTAGCAGTTCATGATTTCAAGCCCCTAGTGGGGCTCTGTGCTGAAGGCTCAGAGCCTGGAGGCTGCTTCGGATTCTGTGTCTGCCTCTCTTTGTTCCTCCCCTGCTCCCACTCAGTCTCTTTGTCTCTCTCTCAAAAATAAGTAAAATTAAAAGTAAAAATAAAAAAAAAGAAGCCAACGGTTCACATTTATCATCAAGTTGTTCCCTTTAATGTAGTTGTAGGTACGATCCCTCTATGAGTTCTGAAATTTTATGCCAACAAACCACCAAATCACCTCACGGGAGGATAGGAACTCACCAAGTGTGAGTTCCTTTTTTCGGGGACACTTACTGAGATTACAGGATTGTTTTTTCCTCAAGTGCAGTAACACGTATTTGGGCTAAGGATAATGATCAAACACTAAGGGAAAAGAGAGATACATATCAAAGGTAATTGCAAAGGGGGAAGCTGGACAGCAATCCCAGAATTCAGTCAGAAGTGCAAAACCAACTCTCTTCAGGGCTGTAATACTCTCCCCTTCGAGGTCCACTTTCAGCTTCAGCCTAATTTTCAACAGAAATGGTATTTCAAAGCTGGAGACTGGCCACTGCGTTGTTATTTCCGAAGCCTGCTTTCAATACATCCCTCTGCCTTCCTTGCCCCTCGGTCACCTTCAACTGCTCACCCTTCCGCTCTGGGAAATTGAAGCAAATTGCAATGTATTCTATAAGATTCAAGCTAGAAGAATCGGAGAGTTATTCAGATATAAAGACCATCATATCGCCAAGTCCTTGGGTGAGAAAATAGGACGCAGAGAACTTTCCAATCTCAGGACTGAGAAGGCTTCCGTGTTAACATTGGTATATAAGGCTGAGGTCAGAAATCAAATGTAAATGACACATTCAGGGAAAAGTATCTATTTGCAGGGAAGCCCATTTCATTCGTAGAGATGGGAATCAATTTGTTGTAAATTGACTGAAGTTCGTTTACACAAAACAGAACCTTGGTACAATAGAGCATAAACTGACAAGATAAGTGTTCATTCTGAGCCTGTAAAATGGGAAAGAACAGTTCACAACTGCCAAGATGCAGGTCTCCATCTGGCATTTCAGATTTACTGGTATTTTATGAAAGTCAGTTTTATGTTATGGAGCAATTCCCTGCCAGAGGGGATAAAAGGCAGGACTAATTCTTGCATTATATATAAAAAAAAAGTGAATCCATAACAAAGGTAACAAATCTGTTGCCTCTCCAATTTCTTTTCTGTCAACTGCAAGAATCAGTGACAGGTCACATGCATGAGTCAGATTCAAATTCAGAACAGACGCGTCAAAATACAGATGAGTCAGACAGGGATGGTTATTTGTTCTAACGCCTATTTTCCGAGTAGAAGGCGGGACTTTGCTCGGAACCATCCAGACCGCCCCTGGGGAAGAGCACACACTCAGGGGCTCTTCCCTCTGGTCCTAGCCAGGACCACGGACAGCGCTGCCCGGCCCTCACCCACCTGCTTCACACCCTTCACCAAGAGCAGAGCGGGCTGATCTCGGGGCAGTATGAGTCCACTCACTGGGCTGTGTTTAGGGCGAGTGGGGCCATCAGAGGGGGTGTTTGAAGCTCCTGCAGTCTGGCCAGGAGCCCTCTTCTCGCGGCCCAAGCCTGCCGGTCACTGAGTGATACAAACCTTGGCACCACAATTTACACGAGGTGAGAACCAGTGTAAATTGGCTTCAGGCCTGTCCAGGCCACGTGGTTCGGAGTGGCCTTTACAGGGGATACCCAGGACACTTCAGGCAAAGGCCCCGCCAGTAGGAAGGTGGCCCTCCACTCTTCATTTCATGGGAGCTGTTCCCGTGGGTGACTTTTCCCCAGGCCCCCTCAGTAATGGGGTGGGAAGGGCGGGGCTGGAGTGTAGCAAATACACCAAACCTGCCCAGCGAAGCCCTGACTCGTTCCGCTGTCAAGTGCGCGTCCTCCCCGCAACGCCGGCCTCCCTGGAATGACCCCTCCCCACAGGCCGGGCGGAGTGTTCCCTTACTGCCAAGCCATCTGTCTTACATACGTAACATCTCCCCAGGCACATCCATCTTTTGAGTTTTATACTTTTTAAATTCATTTCCCTTTTTCAAGCTTTGCGGAAAAGCAAAATATCTTTTGGAAATAGCTGCTTATGGAATTGTTACATGGAGATCAATTCTAGGGAGTCACCTCAACCCGGTAGTTTACAGTCTATTCTTCAGATTCTTCAAAACTGGTTGGAAATCCAGCTGGAGGAATGACTAGTTATGTGACAGAACTGATTGCTAACTAGTTTCCTTATCTATAAAATGAGGAGGATGACATTTGCCATGTAGGGTTTCCGGTAGGATTCAATGTGCTCACGTGTGCAGAGCATGTGACATGATGCTGCCATGTCAGGCCCATCCGTCATGGTCATGCCATCAACATTATGGGGAGAAATATCCGATTCAGACCAAATAATAGAAAACCATTACTTTTCACGCAAAACTGAAAAAAATTAAAATTAAAACTATAATTATTTCAAGAACGTCAGAAAAACCAAGGTCTGTTCTAACCACTGATGGATAAAAACATAGTTTTTCTTGGCAGAGGCTGAATAGCAATGGCTTTTGTGTCTAATTAATTCATCTATGTTCTCTATCGCCTTGAAAGATCCTTTTGAAAAAAATCCAATCCATCATTTTCTGAAACGTTGCCTGTCACAGTAAGAGACAATGGGCTTTCACATTTCATAGTTAACCTTTTCAGTTATTTATATATCTTTTTTCTCTCTCTTGATTCCCATAAGGCAAGTGTTCCTCTTAGGATGAGCCAATCCCAGGGGAGAGAAGAAAACCAGAGCAGAGCTGTGGCTGTCTGTGTCTGCCCTACAGAGGGGCTGGGAAACTTCTGGAAGGGCCTGAGGACAGAGGCTCTCTTTAGTCACTTCTGGAGGAAGGGAAATTACTGAGTCTTTATTTTTTGGGAATGTGGGGAAAAGATGATTAATTTATATCAATGATGAGGAAAGCCATTTCTGGGTTCATTGAATGCTCTGAATTATAAAGCATTCTTTTATTCAAAAGAGTTTTTATTATTTTCAATCCTTTATGGTAATAGAAATTAAGCTTCCTATATGGGGCGCCTGGGGGGCTCAGTCGGTAAAGCGTCCAACTTCAGCTCAGGTCATGATCTCACAACCTGTGAGTTTGAGCCCCGCGTCAGGCTCTGTGCTGACAGCCTGGAGCCTGCTTCGGATTCTGTGTCTCCCTCTCTCTGCCCTTCCCCTGCATGCACTCTGTCTCTCTCTGAGAAATAAACAAACATCTAAAAAATTAAGCTTCCTACAATATTGATGGAAGTCTCTTAGGACATTCTGTTTTTAAAAAGCAACAGGAATGACTTACAATTAGTATGAAGAATTCATAATTATGTAAACTGAATACTTCAAAGTGATTCATAACTTTGCTCAGCTTTTCTTAATGCCTCTAATATTCTGTAGGTACTTAGAACACTTTTTTTTTTGGTCCAGTATCATGAAGGTGTCTTGAGTATAGTTCTGTATCACTAAGTAAATCTTAGATATGTGGGTTCCATAAAAACATGATTACTATATACTTTATGATTATTATCCAAAATTCCAAGTTAAACATAAAATCTAAAGCATTTAGCAAGGCACCTGCCTTTATAATATTGTTTCCCCATAACTGAGCCTTGATGTGCTATCTGAAAATCAGAGCATTCTCTGACATTTATTTTGCTATTATAAATATCACCAATTCTTCTGCAAAACATTCCATACGTCCTTCTGGCCGCTATGGTGAGCAAGCACACTTGTGTGGTTCACTGGCTCACCCGGGCCAAGCTGCCATTATACGTTCTGTCTGCTACCTGAATCATAACCACGAGGGCGAAGATTCTATGCGAGCTTTATACTTGATGGAGAAAAAATGAGCTACATGGAGATCAAGAGGTTGGGTTTTTTTTTTTAATGTTTGTTTGTTTGCTCACTTATTTATTTTTGAGAGAGAGACAGAGTAGCGAGCAGGGGAGACTCAGAGAGAGGGAGACACAGAATCTGAAGCAGGCTCCAGGCTCTGAGTGGCTCGAACTCACAAACCGTGAGATCATGGCCTGATCCGAAGTCAGTTGCTTAACCGACTGAGCCGCCCAGACACCCCTGGTTTTTATAAATCACTTCAGCTTTAGGTCTTAAGCCTCCTGTTAGCTCTCCTCCTCCCTCGCCCTTCCTATGGCCCCGGATGACGATGTGGTCAACGAGGAGATAAAAGGTGCTCTAGCTGTGAGCGTGTCATCAGAATCACGGGACCATGCAAGCCCCGGGCAAGGAGCGAACAGAGTTACTTTGACGGGTACCAGGGTGTCTCCGGCTCTGTCGTGCCCGGGCGCATCCTCAGAGCACCACGAGATTGGCTGAAAGGTGCACTTCAAAACCAGAGCCTCAGTAGCATGCGAGCCACACATCACGCGACAGGAACGCTGATGGCTGATGGCGCCCGGTGTGTAATTAACCTGCTGAGTGGTGACAGGCCGGGGCTGCAGAGGCTTCCCAGGCTGTGCCGGTCCGGCCTGCCAGTGACGCCCGGGGAGTCCTCGGTCCACGCTTTGTTAGCACAACACGCTGCAACAGGCTTTAATCTGTGATTCCACATGTGCTCAGTAACTCCGCCTATGAAAAACCGCAGCGAGGTTTAGCGCAGCTTTAGTTCCTATCCGCAGCCCCTGGGAGTGCATCTGCCTTTACAGCCTGTGCTGGAGGGTGATGGAGGCAGCGATGCAGCCGGAGGGGGGAGCAAAGGTGTCCGCGCGCACCCATCGGGTGACAGCTCCTTAGGCTTTGGTCTGGATGTGCCCCCTGCACACCCCTGACTGCTGTTTACGTCCGACTTGCACTCATGGAGGACAGAAGGCAGGCTGGGCATGGGGAGAAATGGCATGTGTGTGACGGATGCTAAGTGACTAGTGAATTTAAAAGAAGAGGAACAGATAAAAGCAAAGACTACGATGACAACAACAGCAAATGGAATCTTAAAACAGCCAAATTTGATGTTAAAAAACTTAGTGTTTTCCTGATACTTTTTTTTTTTTGCAGATGATGGTTGAAATATTTTCATTTGTTTTTTTTAAATTTTTGTACTGTTTATTCATTTTTTGAGAGACAGAGAGAGACAGAGCGTGAATAGGGAAGAGACAGAGAATGGGAGATACAGAATCCAAAGCAGGCTCAAGGCTCTGAGCTGTCAGCGGAGCCCAACGTGGGGCTTGAACTCATGGACCATGAGATCATGACCTGAGTCGAAGTTGGATGCCCAACAGAGTAAGCTGCCCAGGGGCCCCAAGATATTTTCATTTGGACACCTCAAAGCAGTTCATGAAGTTGGAGGCAGCTGAAAACTTAAACAGATATTTCTCTGGTGATGTTGATGCTACAATTTGAAAGTAGTTGGTGGGCAAGGATATAGTTAAGGAAATAAAGAACATTCCACTTCCCAAAATCTAATTACTTGAGAGAAGTTTTTTGTTAAACCTTAAAATTTGAAATTGCAGAGTAAAGTAGTTTAGTTTGTGGAACAATTAGGAAGATGGAAGGATTTTTTCTCATATACAGGATTAGTAAAGACTCCATATCTCTACCTTTCAATGTGGAAGTGTCATGACTAAAGGAAACTGTTCTCTTAAATTACCAGTTAAAATGTGTTCTGTAGGTATTTCAATTGATAGGAATGCAAATGGTTATTGTATCATATTAAAATCACAAATAAATGATTCAAAATTGGATGCTTTTAAGAAAGGCATTAGAAGACTGGCTTCCGTACATCTTAGAGTTTGTCGGGTCCTCAGAGAAGACAACTTTTGAGGGCCCGATCCTGTTTTCCTCCCTCCCTGTGATGCCCTGGAGATCACATTTCGTGCTGGGAACTTTCAGAATCGTGCGGATTAGTCAGTTCTAAACTCTAGTGACCCCGGTGCGGTCACTAACAGAGATCTAACTTTTTACACCTAAGAAGGGACTTTGAATTCTTCAAAGTCATGAAATACTCACAAAAAGAAAACGCAAGCACGTTATGGATTAGTGACGAACCCTGAGCAACTCAAAGATAAGGACAGTGTCTCAGTCACATGGTATCTCAGCATGAATACTCAATGAAAGTCTCTTTTTTTTAACTGTTAAATATATTAATAACATTTTATTTTATTATATGTGTGTAATAGTATTTCTAGAGTATGTACATTTATGGATTATTTATTGCATCTTGTTTATTCACTGCATATTGGTTATAAATAATTTCAGAAGACAAGAATACTCTTATTTCACCATCAGATCTGCAAAACGATCTTATTCTCTTCCTTCCTGTGCGGTATAGGCAGTGACTCGTATCTTACCAGCACCCCACATCTCCCTATGTTTTCTGTCCAACCCGTTCCGTCATTTTAGTGACCCCCTCCTATGGCATATCCTTTCTGTCATTATCACATTTTTAAGAAGACATCATTAGTGACTTTCGTGATCCGCCCGTAACCGACATGGGTAGAGTACGTTTAATGTGTCTCATAAATACAGGAGCAGACAGTCAGGCTTGGTTAGCGGACAGTGGAGAAAACCCCAAAGCTGCAGACCACTCTCCGGGGTTCAAGAAAATGCTAACACTTCAGACTGAGTGGGGCCAAGGAGGGGGCGGGTGCGGGTAAGACTCACAGGTCCTGCCCAATAAAATCAATTACCAACACAGACAGATGCAGAACAGTTCAAGAGGCTGGGAAGCGGGCAGAGGCCTGAGTCCTGGGTCTCTCAGGTCTCCCGGGGAGCTGCGGTGAAGTAAGCAGAGGCCCCTGGGCCCCTGTGGCTGTCACTTCCTCAGCTCTGCAGACAGTCCCCTGGCTCCCTGAGCTCTCAGTCTGCATGCACGTGTGACACCCGAGAAGCAGATTGGCTCTCCTTAACATGTGAAAATCACTGATGTGGTGTCTTCCCGGGACAATTAAGCGCTCCTCATTTCTTATTTGTAAGTCAAAGAATGTGAAGGCATTTCAGTTCTTTGTAAACTCTGGGCAAGAACCAGAATGTGGATACTAGAATTCTCATGGGCTGCGTGAAAGCATCTGACCTACAGCGTGTGGGTGGGAGACCTCGGAAGACACTTCATGCTTTAAGACACATTTATTCTCATCGCTCTTAACTTTCCTAAGAGGACTGTGTGTGTGTGCGTGCGTGCATGTGTGTGTGTGTGTGTGTAAATATTCTAAAAGTGTTTTAATCAAGTGTTTAGAACAATACGTTAAGTAAACAAAGTGAAGCTTCACACAGGGCATATCAATATACGTCATCTGCTTCTTTCTGCCTTGGTCGTTCCTTGTTTTTGTAAAAGAGTATTTACCAAGTTAAATAGCAGTGGCTTAAAAATAGCTGCCCTGCCAGAAGTTCTCCAACTCTGTACACTCAGGAAACCTTAGAACTGATCAGACCACAGGAAGAGCAAATGATTTATGTATTGTTGGCATTAGGGTTGCGTTGCCAATAGTTTCCTTCTCATAGAATAATGATGGTCTCCATAGTTAATATTTACCAAATATTCTCTTTTTTTAATGTCTGTTTATTCTTGAGAGAGTGCAAGTGGGGGAAGTGCAGAGAGAGAGGGGACAGAGGAGCCAAAGCAGGCTCTGCACTGACAGCAGTGAGCCTGATGTACAGCTCAAACTCATGAACTACATGTAAGATCATGACCTGAGTCAAAGTCAGATGCTCAACCAGTTGAGCCACCCAAATATTTTCTACATGCAGGCAGCTGTATTTCAGGGATTTTCTTATCTAATCATTACAACAAACATATATACTAAGTGCTATTTGGAATTCTTACTTTATAGATGAGGGATATAAAACAGAGAGAGAAGCTATTTTGCCCATGGTCATGGCTAAGTTATAGAACTGAAACCTTCACTTTCAACTTCTAGTCCCTCATTGGTAACCACTGTGAATGTCCCACTGTCCCCATAGACAGTAAAGCCCCTTTGCACTATTCTTTTTATGTCAGTACGTTGACTCCACATTTCATGTGACTTCACTTTAAGATTCCTGTGTTTTAGGGATAACGTCATCTGACTGTAACTATTTTATTCACTTTGATGTGTTTCAATGATATAATCACAAAACCTCTTATGTTGATGCTTTGCAGCATCCCCAGAAAGCAACCATTTTGAAGGTCCCTCTGGTTATTTATCCTGCCAGAAAATTATTCTCATTTCCATTTATTTTCAGTTACTTCCTGCTGGCATGACAAACCTCTATATATCCTTCTGTAGAAAGTGGCCCTCAGGCATAAGTAGAAGAAACAAGAACACCTTCCACCGTGCTGGTAACCAAAGAAAAAAGAAATATGGGCAGTTTCTTTGAGAGTAAGTTCAAGATACTTCCTCTGTTAAGCATTCCTGACCTCGGTAAAGTTAGCCATTCCCAATTTGGGGTTTGTAGTGCATCCTATGTTACACTGTATATTATCACATCCTTTAATATTTTTTACGAGTCTATCTTTCTCCCAAGGCAGTAACTACTTGAGAGAGAGAAATATGCCAGACCGCAGCACAGTTCCTGCTGTAGACTAGAGGCTTAATACCTGATTATAGGAAAAAGAAATGGACCCCGACCCATTCACTTTTCTATAAAGAAGTGTGAGAGAGGAAGTTAGAAAAAAAATGGGAGGAAGGGAAGGAGGAAGAAATTAATATCAAATTGCTATGTGACTTATATATATACTAAATATTCATTTTTCTATAATTTCCCATATTGCTACAGTAAAAGAATAAACCACCATCACATACCAAATGTGCTTTGAAAAAGCCCTCTGACCCAGATTCTGAACAAAAAGAAAAATAGGCAGAAACGCTAGAAACAATCATGGTATTAGTGTTCCCAAGAGAATCTTTGAAAGGCAGCAATTGCCCTCTTTTAGAAGAGCCTGAGGTTATAAAAATTTGGCTATTCACTGATGTGTTCTGTCTAAAACATGGCTCAAAAGGTGTGTGTTTCACCTGACAGGTGGAAGCTAGAACACCTTCCCATTCCAATGCACTCAGTGTTCCGTCTCCCACAATGTAGGGTTTAACTTTGCGTTGGGAGGGTCCCCACCCTTCTGAGTAAGCCGTGTAAATGGACATTTTCGTCAACACAGAATGGCAGCAGGGCCCCTGCTCTGCAATGGAAATCTGGGGCAATGTGAGGAGAGTGAGCCGTCTCTCCTGTGGAAGGAAGACGTGGGCCCCCGATGCTGAGATATCATGTGGAAATCTTTCTTTGCAAAGCAAGCGGGACACCAGAACCTGAAGCAGCCGCTTCCTCAGAAGGACTGAGTGCACAGCACCACTGCTCCAGACCGGGGTACAAGACGATTCCTAGAACTGAACGAGGGCCGTCAGCTCCTGCCGCCGAGCACCAGCCTCGAGATACCTTGGTCGGGGCACTGCTCTCCACACACGAGGGACACTGGCAGAGCCAAGATGGTGGCTCCTCTACTGGCGCCAAGATGACAGTGGGCAGGAGACACCAAGCAGGGGAGCCGGTCCTGAAAAGAACGTGGCAGAAGCAATGTGAAGACTGAAGGAAACAGGATGATTTGACAGCACATTTGATGAACTCTTCGGAGAGTCCCAAAATAATGACTATGGCAGTGCTGAAAGTGGTTTTTTTTTTAAATGTTTATTTAATTTTGAAAGCGAGTGAGTGGCGGAAGGGCAGAGAGGCAGAAAGAGAATCTCAAGCAGGCTCCATGCTGTCACTGCAGAGTCCGACATGGGGATCAAACTCACGAACTGTGAGATCATGACCTGAGCCAAACCAACAGTCAGATACTTAATGGACTGAGCCACCCAGGCATCCCTTAAAGTGGTTTTTAGAATGACTGGCTAGAAAGTACCAGAAATTCAGCCGGAATAGACTTCTGTCCCTCTGATTTTGGCACCAACTATCTAAATGACTGTATTTGTTCCCAAACACAATCAGAACCTGTGGGCACACCAGTTATGTACCCTGTCTACGGGTCCTCCAATCAGCCTGTGCTTCAGAATCACCTAGGGAGGCTTTCCAAAACCAATCCCCATTCCCCAATCCAAGATCAGCACAAAGAAACTCAGCATTTGAGTCTGACATTCCTTCCTTCCTCCCTTCCTTTCTCCCGCCTTTCCTTCCCTCCCTCCTTCCCCCTTTCCTTCTCTCCTTCCTCTCTCTCTCCCTTTCTCTCTCTTCTTTCTTTCAGTTCTTAAGTAATTCTGTCTTACAGACACCTTTGTAGAAAACTGGGTTAAAGTTTGCAGAAATAGATGGAGACAAACAGCACCAAATTATCCCACAAAGGACCTTTCTTCCGGATTGTGTGTTTTCTCTCTAGCTCCCCGGTGAGCTAAGTCCACAAAGGGAAGGCTTTGACCTCCTTGCATCTCTCCTGGGAGATACCGCCGCATGTAAGAACAGAGAAAAGAAAGAATATGAGTTCTGTTCAAGATGTTCCGATACACCTCGCCGTGTCTCAGTTACTGTTTGTTCTTGTGCACCAGGCTCCTGTCAGCCTGCTCCAGCAGACTTCACTGTGTTAACAAGGCTGTTTCATGACCATTGGCTCCTTTTATGTTGTGTTTTGCTTCATCTTTTTTTCTCAGTCTTTGGCCAATTTGTTTTTTATCCCCATTTAATGTCATATTATTTTTATACATCTTTAATTGACCAGGGTTACTGCTGTTGCTTCTGGGTCTCTCATGAAAGTAAATTTTGAATTTAGAAAGAAACAGATGAGAAATTCAACTGAGATTAAATTTGTAATGACAGAAGCAATGTAACCATTTACCACATTTCGGCAACATGGACTTCCTTACCGACTGTTGGGCTTCCTCCCCTTTCTGCTAGTCCCCACCTGCAGGGTGGCCCCTCTCTATTCTTTGCCTGGTCCTCTTGCCAGCCCACCAAGTGTCACCAGCAAATGTTCTAAGGCCCGTCCGGTGCCGGTCTCTGTTCATTGACCTGAAACCACGGCACAGCAGTTCAAAGCACCCCACACCATTTCTGTGGCACGTTTTTTCCTGAATCCCTGGAACTTTCCCAGAACAGCTGTCTGAAACCTTTTATACTCCCCTAAAACTGATAACGCCATTTTCTCCCCACCCCTTGACAAATGATCTTGCTTCTTACATTATGAAATGCTCCCAGTTATCTGTATGTCTCCATTTAAGAAACCACTGCTGGGAATTTGCTGTGCCTGGCACATAAAACAGTCATGATTACTGGAAACATCTCAGAAACTGCCATTAGTCATTTTGCTCCCTGCTCTCATAAACGAGTCTTCCCACTGCAGCTGTAACATATCACACCGACCGTCGTCTTGGCTCGTTTGCTGAAGCTGCTTCCTTCCTGGAATCCAGCCTTCCTTCTGGCCCCATACATGTACAAGCCCTTGTCCATCCTTTGCGGCCCATTTGCCACAACCCTGCCCTGTTCACACCAATACGCTTCTGTGAAACACTGTGGTCACACACTGCAGCAACTCGCTGTGGGCTGTGTGCTGCCCTCCAGTTACAGGCACCGGATGGGGGCTTTCTGAGCCCCCTGGCAAGGGTGGTGGGTGTCTGCAGACCCCTGCGTCACCTTCATAGCAAGTAGCCCAATTACCTAAATATGGCTTCTTCTGAACATTCCAGAAAGAGGATCCCATCATTCTTCCTTTGAAGTCAGCTCCATGTTCATACATGGTCTTGGGCAAGAGGTAAATATCATACACACACACACACACACACACACACACGCAAGAAAGACACATGTTTGAAGACCTCTCCATGATGATAAAAAAACATTCCTGATTTTGACTATAATATAAAAGAGGCTTGACCCAATTTCTGTGAGCTCTTGGCTTTTCCCTAATCTGATCATTTGCTTTATTCTTGGTTTAGAGAAATTCTTCCTCAATATCTTTGCCTCTTTCTTTGCAGACACTAGATCCTGGATGATCTATCTCATATGTTATGATTGTCTTCCTTCCGGCACTTTTCTTGATCTTTGACGAGACAAAGGCTGATACAAGTTCTGGCTATACATCATATTTGAGTATATCAGGGTCTAGGACTGTGAGTCTACATTTCAGAAATCTGACCTCTTTTGATCCATCTAAAACATTCCTCTTCATGTAAGACATTTATGAATATCTTTGGTTAAAAACCTGTTGGCATAGGAGCGTAGGAATTTGGAAGAGCAATTTTTCACATTATATATTTATTTGCTAAATGTATGAAATCCTAAAATATGTGCTACCAAGCAATGTATAGCATTGATAGAATATCATATTCTAATTTACGATGTATAATTCACAAAGTTTATTTTATTTTATATTTGGTTGCCTTAGTTATTCTATAACTAATATGTTTCTTTCTTTCTATTTAGAAAAAATACAGATCACTGATTTCTGAAGTTTATAGGAATTTGGAAGATCAGCAAACCCTAAACTTCATCTTTAGGAGGAGTTTAGGTCATTTAGGCAATATCACTTTAAAAAGGCAAAGTGGGAAGACAGGTTTCTGAGTTCTGATCATTCTCATAGGTTCTCTTATAGTTCGAAGATGATAATTCTGGGAGGCGCTTGGGTGGCTCAGTCGGTTAAGCAACCAACTTTGGCTAAGGTTGTGATCTCACAGTTCATGAGTTTGAGCCCCTCATCAGACCTTCTGCCATCAGTGTGGAGCCCACTATGGGTCCTCTCTCTCTCTCTCTCTCTCTCTCTCTCTCTTTCTCTTTCCCTCTTTCTCTTGAAAATAAATAGACATTAAAAATATTGAAAGATATCTTTTTTAATTCATTGCCTTTTGTCTTAGAAATGCTTCCATCTTAGGGGACCCTGGTGGCTCAACGTGGTAAGCATCTGACTCTTGATTTGGGCTCAGGTAATGATCGTATGGTGTGTGGGATCAAGCCCTGCATCTGGCTCTGTGCTGACAGCATGGAACCTGCTTGAGATTCTCTCTCCCTCTTGCTCTCTACCCCTCACCAATTCTCCCTTACACACTCTTTCAAAATAAATGAGTAAAACTTTAATACAAAATTTTAAAAAATCATTCCCTCTTAATAACTTATCAGAAGACTAGCTTGCAGACTTTTGAAAAACTATGGCAGTTATCACAAATTGAAATTATGTTGTCCATTCATTTAACTATATATAATATTATAAATTTGCCTCCTATGTCTTTAATCATTCTTACCTCTTGATCTCTACAATCTAGAATCATGTCTACATACTTGGTAAATGTTTGTTGAATGCATGAATCAAAATGTTAAGTCAGATAGAAACTGCACTTTTGGTGTAACTAGTCCTAACTAAATTGGTTGACAAAAATATAGCAAAACCAATTTTGGGGACTATAGCATTATAATGTCTGAGAATTATAAAAAATAAAGTGACAAATATATTTTTAAAGCTTTACAAAATATTAGCCTCTCTAAAAATGCCATTAGATTGCATAATAATAAAAATAGCAAGCACTCTGGGAGTGCCTGTTATGTGTCAGGTAAATCAATCCCTATGTTCAAAGGGAAGAAGCAAGACTGTGTTCAAGGTCATGCCACTGGTAGTGCTTGTAAAGGAACTTGACCCCGTCGATAGCTTTCTCGCTCCAATGCTTTAAGGCTGTAATCTGCTGCCCTACTAAACTGATCCAAAAGAAGTAGGAAAAATAAAAACAAACAAAGTTCTTATAAATTATTCACTTCTTCCTGCTAGCATGCATTTTTTGGAATGTTGTATTTACTTAAGAAAATTACATGATACGATGTATTGAAAGATGGACAAAAAAAGGCATTCGACTTAGAAGAACACCTAATGATACAGAACACCACAGTACTAATTTTATTAACACCTACTTTCATTAAGAGTAATGATATAAATCAGACAGAAATATTAATCCTTAAAAATCCATTTATAAGACAAGTTTTTAGACACATTTCCTTCAAACTAAAACCGACTGCATATCAGTAATTCACAGAATAGTGGTTTTCCAGTTACCCTTACCCAGTACTCACTCTGGCAGGTAATGAAAAATACAGCCCAGTACGAAACACTAACCATTTATCAAATTACCACATAATGGCTCAGAACGTATGGTCTACCAGGAAAACTAGCCAATAGCGTGTACTATGAATATAATGAAATGCTAAAGAATCAACTTTAGAGGGAATTGGTTTTTCGACAGCTCAGGAACTCAAAAATGAGACACACCTTTCCATTATGCAATCAAGGTTTTAAATTACATTGTCTTGGCTATACTTCTCTAGAATGACCTATTTAACACATATTAAACGTTAATTCATAATATTCATTTTCAAACTTTATAAAACATTCTAGATCATGTGGAAAAACTAATCTGTGGAAACAGCAAAGAAAAATGTGACAGCAGTTTGGAGAACTTGCAGTACCAGATATTAAATAAGTTATAATGTGTAATACGTTAGAGTAATCAAAACACTGTGGAGTGAGAGGCAGGATATGCAGATGAATAAAGCAGGACAGATGCTAGACATCAGATCGCAAAGGTAATATGATATCATATAAAGATGGAATTTATTTCAAATCAGTGGGGAAATGTGTTTTATGCAATAAACAATGAAGAAAATGTAATTTGTAGGTTTTGGGTGGGGAAATTAGTAAAATTGGATTTATATAAAATATTCCACACAAAAATGAACTCTATATAGAGCACATATTTTTAAAAAAAGAATCCATGAAAAAAAACTGGAAAATGTTTTCAGTAAATATCTATAATGAATTTGAGTGTCAAGAAGACCCTGTTAAGTAAAAATGACTGCAAAGGAAGAATCCAATGAAGAAAATGATACATTTAACTCCCTCAAGATGTTTGTAAAACACCATAAAATACTGTCAAATTAATTTACTTATTGGTAATAATGTCTGCAGCATATTTGACACATGAAGAAATGTTTATAAAGTGTGATTATAAGAAAATAGTTGTAATGATCAATAAGAAATGAAAACACGTGTAAGCTTTCAGGTAATTAGAGAAAGGCAATTTAATGGGAGATGCCATGTTTTACCTCAATAATTGGCAAAGATTAAAAAAAAAAGAACGAAAGCATCCGTTGGTAAAGACTGTGAAGAAAGTGTTCTCGTGGTTGGAGGGAGAGTGGAAATCGGTGTAAAGTTTCTAACGGACCTCTGGGAATTAAGTACCATAACACGTTAAATGTAGAATGCGTTTGTCACAGCAGCTCTTCTTCTAAAAATAGACTCAAAAAGCACAAGTTTATGGAGATGCACATAAAGAAGGACATGAAAATGCTACTTTTGTCGTGAAACGTATAGCAACTTAGATACTTATCAACGGGATCACTGAAGCGTAATGTAATACTCTCAATCATGAAATTATTATTTTGACCTCTGTCTACTAAGATGGGAAATGAGTACAATGTATGAAGTACAAGATCCAAGTTACAAAATAAAATATGAGATATTCTATTAAAAACAAGGGAGTGTTGTGTTCATGTGCACATGTGTATAAACCTTGAAAACAGACTAGAAGAATATACAGCCAATGTGAACAGGAATGTTCTCCAGGAGGTTTGACTGAACATTAATTTTGCCGTTATCTTTCTGTGAAAGTATATTGGCTAATTTTTTTTCAGCCACCATTAAGTTCTTAAAATTAGAAAAGGTAACATTATTCACTGAACATAATAAATTCAATGAAAATGAACTATCATAGCTTTAAATTGAACTTCTAGGATCACATTTAAAAATATGTTGTACTGGATTAATGGACTAAGATGGCGGAGAAAGAGGGGGATCTAGGCACCCCCCTACATCTCTCAAACAAGGGCTGAAGCCAATGGACTCTGAACCCCAAGAGCCTAGGAGGAAAGGAGACAGAGTCTACTAGGAAGGTAGCCTCAGACATGCATGATTGGAACCTGGGGGAGACAAAAGGGGCTGTGGAGGCCCCGAGGGGAGGGAGGCCCCCTGCACAGAGACAAAGGGAAGACAAAGAGCGGCTGGGGAACTGCAGGACTCTATCTGGACAAGAGGAAAACCTGGGCCCAGATGGACAGAGATTCCTCATTCCATCTCTAACTGCAGGGCTTTCCAAGAGAGATCCCATCTCCAAGTACCTCTAACTATGAAACTTTCTGTGCCCTGGTCCTGTGCTGGCTGTACCCCAGGGGCACAGTGGCCATGGCTCCTAGAATTATATTTCGGAAAGCATCATTGGGGCATACAGAGTGAGAGCTTGGAATGGGGCTGGGCATGGGGACCTTGGCCCACCTTGACTGTGCACAAGGCACAGTGGCAGCAGATCCAAAGAACTATTTTGGGACACCGGGTACGAAAAGAAAGGACTTGGAGGGGGGGAGGTTGCCATTTTACTCCCCACAACCACCAAGGCAGGGCCTCAGGGATCCGCCTGCGGGACCCACAGTGGGAGTGGGACCCACCAAACCACGCCCATCTATGCGGAGCAGCTGCTGCAAGTCAGTAGATGCTGCAGAAACAGCCCCTCCCCGAAGACCAGCTCTGCTGCACTGCCGGATTAACTCTAGATCAATTCTTGCTATTCAGATGTATTCTCCCTTTTCTCATTCTTATCTCTCCCCCACCTCGGCTGGTTATTCTGGTTATAGGTTTGCTTAAACAAACATATTTAATCCATCCTCTTGATCCATGTTCTACATCTCCTTTACCTTCCATTCTCTCTCTCTAATAATAATCAGACTACATAGTTTATCTGGGTAACATTATCTTTGTTTCTTTATCCTCATCGCCTGCTCTATTCTCCTTCTTTTCTCTGGATTAAGCCTTTTACAGTCTCTGTCTGGTCAATGTTCATTTTCTCTTTCTCCCCACCCCCATCATTTCTCTCTTTGTATATGCTCTTTCATCAGCACTGCCTCTACATAGCTCCTTATTTGTAGCTTGGATTTCTGGTATTATGCTTTTAAACCATCTTTTGTTTTTTTTTTTTAAATTATTATTGTCTGTTTGCTTTTTGTTTGATTGGTTTGTGTGTTTGAGTGTTTCTTTACCCTGTTTATCTGTCTGTTTCCATTCCAGGGATGCTGCAAGGAACAAATCAAAGCACACATGGTGGAGAGTCCAAACCATCACCACAAGTGGGGAAATAAAATAACCAACGTCACAACAGGAGAGACCAAAGGACACCGTTAAAAGAACACTTCCTGAATGGCCAGGCCCTGGACAGTCTATGAGCCTCCTTTAATATAGCAGTACTCACAGGTGTAGAGCACATAACAAGCCTTTAAAACTTACAAGAGACAGAAAGAAAGCCAAAATGATGAAACAGAAGAATTCCTCTCAAAAGAAATTCCAGGAAGACGTGATAGCTAAAGGATTGATCAAACCGGATATAAGCAACATTAACTGAACAAGAATTTAGAACAAAAGTCATAAAATTAATCACTGGGCTTGAAAAAAAAGCCTAGAAGACAGCAGAGACACTAGTGCTACAAAGATTATGGATGTTAAAAATAGGTAAGATGAATTAAAAAGTGCTATAAATGAGATGCATAATAAAATGGAGGCAGACACTGCACGAACTGAAGAGCCAGAGAGGAGAATCGATGAGTTAGAAGATACAATTATATAAAAAGAGGAAGCCAATAAAGAGAGATAAATTGATCCAGGAGCAAAAAAAGATAATTTGAGAACTGAGTGATGCAACCAAGTGGAACAATACCCCTATCATAGGAATTCCAAAAGAATGAAAGGGGAGAGGGGCTGAAGGTGTACTTGAACAAATTATAGCAGAGAACTTCCCCAATCATGGGAACGAAACAGACACTGAAATCCAAGGGCCACAGAGAAATCTTCTCAGACATAACCTGAATCAATATTCTGCATGATATATCATAGTGAAAGTGACAAAATATAGTGATAAAAAGAGAATTCTCAAAGCAGCTAGGGATAAGTGGGTCTTACCATACAAAGGTAGACACATAAGAGTAGTAGCATACCTATCTACTGAAACTTGGCAGGCCAGAAAGGAATGGCAGGAAATCTTCATTATGATGAACAAGAAAAAATATGCAGCCAAGAATTCTTTATCCAGCAAGCTTGTCATTCAGAAGAGAAGGATAAAGGTTCTCCAGAACAAACAAAAATTGAAGGAACCCATCGTCACTAAACCAACCCTACAAGAGATCCTAAGGGGGACTCTATGAGGGAATTGTTGCAAGGAACACAAAGTACCAGAGACACCACTACAAGCATGAATCCTACAGAGAACACAATGACTCTAAACCCATATCTTTCAATAATAACTCTCAATGTAAACAGACTAAATGCTCCAAAAAAAGACATAGAGTATCATAATGGATTAACAAAACAAGATCCATCTATTTTCTGCCTAAAAGAGACTCCTTTTAGACCTGAGGACACCTTCATATTGAAAGTGAGGGCACGGAGAAATATCTATCATGCTACTGGAAGTCAGCAGAAAGCTGGAATAGCCATACTTATATTAGACAAACTGGATTCTCAAGTAAAGGCAGTAACAAGAGATGAAGAAGGGCATTATATAATAATTACGGGGTCTATCCATCAAGAAGAGCTAACAATTATTAATATCTACACACCGAATTTGGTAGCACCCAAATACATAAAATAATTAATCACAAACATAAGCAATCTTATTGATAAGAATGGGCTAATTGCAGGAAATTTTAATACTCCAAATACAACAATGGATAGATCATCTAGACCGAAAATCATTAAAGAAACAATGGACCTGAATGACACATTGGACCAGATGGACCTGTCAGATATACTTAGAACTCTACATCCCGAGGCTATGGAATTCACTTTCTTCTAGGGTGCAGATGGTACATTCTCCAAGGTAGACCATATACTGGGTCAAAAAGCAGCCCGCAATATAAATATAAAAGAATTGAGATCATACCGTGCCTGCTTTCAGATCAGAATGCTATGAAACTTGAAATCAACCACAGGAAAAAGTCTGGTAAACCTCCAAAAGCATGGAGGTTAAAGACCACCCTACTTAAGGATGATTGGGCCAATCAGGCAATTAGAGAAGAAGTTTAAAAATACATGGAAACAAATGAAACTGTAAATAGAACAATCTGAACACTTTGGGATGCAGCAAAGGCAGTCCTAAGAGGAAAATACATTCTAATCCAGGCCTATCTCAAGAAACTAGAAAAAACACAAATACAAAATCTATCAGCACACCTAAAGGAAATAAAAGCAGGGCAGCAAGAACACCTCAAACCCAGCAAAAGAAGATAAATAATAAAGAAAAGGGCATAAATAAACAATATAGAATCCAAAAAAACAACAACAGTTGAACAGATCAATGAAACCAAGAGTTGTGTTTTGTGAAAAAATAAACAAAATTGATAAACCTCTAGACAGGCTTCTCAAAAGGAAAAGATAGAGCACCCAAATAGGCAAAATCACAAATGAAAGTGGATTTATTACAACCAATCCCTCAGAAATACAAGCAATTATCAGGAATACGATGAAAAAGTATATGCTAACAAAATGGACAACCTAGAAGAAATGAACAAATTCCTAAACACTCACACACTACCAAAACTCAAACAGGAAGAGATAGAAAATCTGAACAGATCCATAACTAGTGAAGAAATTGGATCGGTTATAAAAAATTCTCCCAACAAATAAGAGCCCTGGACAGGATGGCTTCCCAGGAGAGTTCTACCAGACATTTACATCAGAGTTAATATCCATTCTTTTCAAGCTGTTTCAAAAACTAGAAGTGGAAGGAAAATTTCCAGACTCATTCTACGATGCCAGCATCACTTTGATTCTCAAACCAGACAGGGACTCAGCGGGGAAAAAAAGAACTACAGGCCAATATCCCTGATGAATATGGATGCAAAAATCCTCAAAAAGATACTAGCAAATTCAATTCAATAGCAAATAAAAAGAATTATCCACCATGATCAAGTTGGATTCATTCCTTGGTTACAGGGCAGGTTCAATATTCGCAAATCAATCAATGTGATACATCACATTAACAAAAGAAAAGATAAGAACCATATGATCCTGATAATAGATGCAGAAAAAGCATTTGACAAAATAAAGCATCCCTTCTTAATAAATATACTCTAGAAAGTCGGGATAGAAGTAACTTACTTAAATATCATAAAAGCCATTTATGAAAAGCCCACAACTAATGTCATCCTCACTGGGGAAAAACTGAGAGTTCTTTCTCCTGATATCAGGAACACGACAGGGATGTCCACTCTCACCACTGTTGTTTAACATAGTGTTGGAAGTCCTAGCATTAGCAATCAGACATCAAAAGAAAATAAAAGTTATCAGAATCGGCAAAGATGAAGTCAAACTTTCACGTTTCACAGATGACATGATACTCTACAAGGAAAACCCAACTGACACCACCAAAAGTCTGCTAGAACTGATCCATGAATCCAGGAAAGTCACAGGGTACCAAATTAACATATAGAAATTGGTTGCATTTTTATATATCAATAATAAGCAACAGAAAGAGAAATCAAGAAACTGATTCCATTCATAATTGCACCAAAACCCATAAAATACCTAGGAATAAATGTAACCAAAGATATAAAAGATCTGTATGATGAAAAATATAGAAAACATATGATGGAAATTGAAGAAGACATAGAGACATGGAAAAACATTCCATGTTCACAGATTGGAAGAATAAATATTATTAAAATGTCATTACTACCCAAAGCAATCTACACTTTCAATGTGATCCCAATCAAAATTGCACCAGCATTAATCTCAAAGCTAGAACAAACAATCCTAAAATTTGTATGGAATCATTAAAGACCCAAATAGCTAAAACAATATTGAAGAAGAAAACCAAATTGGGAGGCATCACAATCCCAGACTTTATCCTTTATTACAAAGCTGCTGTCATCAAGATAGTATGGTATTGGCACAAAAACAGACACATAAAACAATGGAATACAATACAGAACCCAGAATTGGACCCACAAATGCATGGCAAATTAATCTTTGACAAAGCAGGAAACAGTATCCAATGGAAAAAAGACAGCCTCTTTAACAGATGGTGCTGGGAGAATTGGACAGCAACATGCAGAAGAATGAAACTAGACCACTCACTTTCTTACAACATACACAAAAATAAATTCAAAATGGATGAAGGACCTGAATGTGAGACAGGAAACCATCAAAACCCTAGAGGAGAAAGCAGGAAACAGCCTCCTTGACCTCAGCTGCAGCAATTTCTTACTTGACACATCTCCAAAGGCAAGGGAATCAAAAGCAAAAATGAACTATTGGGACCTCATCAAAATAAAAACTTTCTGCACTGCAAAGGAAACAACAAAACTAAGAGGCTACTGATGGAATGGGAAAAGATATTTGCAAAGGACATATCAGATAAAGGGCTAGTATCCAAAATTTATATGGAACTCCCCAAACTCCACACCTGAAAAACAAATAATCCATTGACGAAATGGGCAGAAGACATGAACAGACACCTCTCCAAAGAGGACATCCACATGGCCAACAGACACATGAAATGATGTTCAGCATCACTCATCTTCAGGGAAATACAAATCAAAACCACTGAGATACCACCTTATGCCAGTCAGAGTGGCTAAAATGAACAAATCAGGAGACTATAGATGCTGGAGAGGGTGTAGAGAAACGGGCATCCTCTTACACTGTTTCTGGGAATGTAAACTGGTGCAGCCACTCTGGAAAACAGTGTGGAGGTTCCTCAAAAAATCAACAATAGAACTACCCTATGACTGAGCAAGAGCACTGCTAGGAATTTACCCAAGGAATACAGAAGTGCTGATGCATAGGAGCACATGTACCCCAATGTTCATGGCAGGACTTTTGACAATAGCCAAATCATGGAGAGAGCCTAAATGTCCATCATTTGATGAATTAATCAAGAAGATGTAGTTTATATATACAATGGAATACTACATGGCAATGAGAAAGAATGAAATCTGGGCATTTGTAGCAACATGGATGGAACTCAAGGGTATTATGCTAAGTGAAATAAGTCAGGCAGAGAAAGACAGATACCATATGTTTTCCCTCATATGTGGAACAGGAGAAACTTAACAGAGGACCATGGGGAGAGGAAGCAGAAAAAATAGTTAAGGAGAAGGAGGGATGTAAACCATGAGAGACTCTTAAATACTGAGAACAAACTGAGGGTTGCTGGGGGGTCAGGGAGAGGTGGAAATGGGTGATGGGCATGGAGGAGGGTACTTGTTGGGATGAGCACTGGGTGTTATTTGGAAACCAACTGACAATAAACTATATTAAATCAATTATGTGGTACTAGCAAGATGCTGGGGAAATGGCAGAGTAGGACACTAAGCTCGCCTTGTTGCACCACTACAACTAGATAACACTCACATCAGGGTAAGCAACCCAGAAAATGACCCAAGGACAGGATAAACTCCATCAGGAAAGGTCACATTGAAGAGGGTAGGAAGAGTGATGAGGGGATAAGCAGTAGGAGCTAAAGGGGCCCTGGCCATGTGTGGTCAAGAAGGAGCCTGGATGGGGCTCCTGAGTGTCTCAGTCAATTGAGCGTCCGACTCTGGCTCAGGTCATGATCTCACAGTTGGTGAGTTTGAGCCCCGCATCAGGCTCTGTGCTTAATGTTTGCTCAGAGCCTGGAGCCTGCTTCAGATTCTGTGTCTCCTTCTCTCTCTGACACTCCTCGCTCATGTTCTGTCTCACTCTATCTCTCAAAAAATAAATAAATGTATAAAAACGTTTTTTTAAAAAAGGAGTCTGGAGCACAGAGTAGGGTAAGAAAGAGACTGTCACACTGGGGATCCCAAACGGGCAAGATGAATCTCCGCAATATTTGGCTTGGAAAGTAGGAAGGGCTGAATTTGTGAGTTCTTACAATCAGCAGGACCTAAAGTCTAGAATTTTAATTTTTTAAATTTTATTTACTTTAGAGAGAAAAAGAGCATGAGTGCAAGAGAGGGGCTGAGGAAGGAGAGAGAATCTTAAGCAGGTTCCATGCATAACCTGAGCTGAAATCAAGAGTTGGACATGTAACTGACTGAGCCACCAAAGTGTCCCTGTATTTCATTTCATTTCATTTCATTTCATTTCATTTCATTTCATTTCATTTCATTTCATTTCATTTCATTTCATTATTTTATTTTAAGCCTGGAATTTTAAAAATCAACAGGCTGGAACCTGGGAGAGCCCAGAGGGTATTAGGAAGCTAAGTCCCCAAATTTCAAGGGACAGTATGACAAACCGTCCGAGAGATTCAGCCTAGAAGCAGCAATTTAAAAAACACCTGAGGCATACAAGAGGGAGGGTTTTTTACTCATCTCAGAACATGTCTTGGAGAGACAGGGATCTTTTTCTTCCAGGAAAAAAAAATTGCAGACAGGCACCGGGTCCCTCCCTGTCCCTCAGCATTATTACATGGCCACCCGCACAGGCCACAGCACCAGCATTCACTCCCTAATGTCCTTAAACCAAACTCCAGTCCGTTGCTTCAGCAGATCTGCCCTTTGCAGTCACGCTTGCCTCACTCCTGGACTGTGTGGGTCTTTTTCCAGGAAGACTGCCATAAGCCTTACAAATAGCACGTGTTCCCACCAGTGCATTTTGTGGGCCCTGTGAACCCTAAACACACCTTGCTGAACATTGAATGCCCCATCCACGGAGCCCCAGGGCTGGCAGCAGAGGCAGATCTCATTTTGCAAGCAGACCAGCGCACACCTTGCTAAAGCTGCAAGCCTCACCCCAGCCAGGGACCAAACACTGCTCACAACAGGCAAAGTAAGCCTCTGCAGATGACCAGACAGAAGGAAAAAGTGGCCAGGACATAACAACAAGGCACACATCACATATAGGAGACACCCCTTGAACACTAGGTCCTGGGGAATAGGAGACATTGCACTGCAGGGCCATGAACTTCAAGAGCAAGGGACAGAGCAGACTTTTTTTACACACAGAAAGAGACACAGGGGTTTAGTCAAAATAAAGATAAAAATGAATACGTCCCATATGAAAGAACAGGAGAAAACCACAGCAAGAGATCTAAACAAAGCAGATATGAATAATATGACAGAGCAATTAAAACAATAATCACAAAGATACTCATTGGACTTGAGAAAAGAGTGAAGACATCAGTGAGACCCTCAACAAAAAGATAAAAAAGAACAAATCAGAGATGAAGAAAACAGAAGCAAAATAAAAAAGACTCTGGAAGGAACAGGAATCAGAGGAATGAATTAAAGCCCTAGAAGACAGGGTAATGGAATATAATAAGCTACATAGGTAAGAGGGGAAAAAAGCAACATGAGAATAGATTTCAGTAACTCCATCAAACCTGCACACAGTGGCATTATAGGGATCCAAGAAGGAAAAGGGAGAGAAAAGGAGGTAGTAATGTATTTGAAGAAATAATAGCGGAAAAGTTCCTGAATGTGGGGAAGAAAACAGATATTGAGATCCAGGAGACAAAGAGATCCCTTAAGATCATCGAAGGAGGTCCACATCAAGATATACGGTAATTAAAATGGCAAAAAGTAGCAATAAGGAAAAAAAATTAAAAGCAGCCAGCTACATACAAGGGAAACCCCATCAGGCTATCAGTGGAATTTTCAGCAAAAACATTGAAAGCCAGACGAGTAGTATGATACACTCAAAGTGCTGAAAGGGAAAAATCTGCAGCCAAGAGCACTCTATGCAGGAAAGCTATCATCAGAATAGAGGGAGAGATTAAAAAAAAAGTTTCTGGGACAAACAGAAACGAATGGACTTCATGACCACAGAATCAGCCCTAGAAGAAATGTTAAAGGGGACTCTTTGGAAATGAAAGACCAGAAGTTAGATCATAAAAAGCAGGAAAAAAAACAGCAGTAAAAATAAGTGTAGCAAAATCTTGGTTTGCGAGTAATTTGTTCTGAAGTGTTTTGCAAGATGAGCAAACATTTCTAATAAATTGTGACTTGATAAACGAGCGATGTCTTGCAATATGATTAGTACGTGACACTGAATGGCACGTGATCACTACTGAGCCAATGGTTCTTCTCTCTCTCTCTCTGTCTCTGTCTCTCTCTGTCTCTGTCTCTCTGTCTCTCTGTCTCTCTCTCTCTCTCTCTCTCTCTCTCTCTCTAACAGCTTGTGGATGAGTGTTTCCCATGCTCAGATGCTTGGTTTCAGGCCATGGGGTTTGGCAGAAATCAGTGATTTCTTCAGGAGATTAGAAGGTGCCCACAGCTGGCACTAGTGTATCTTTTGTTACATCAAAGAATGTATAGACACAGTCCTTTGTTTTTCCATACGTGAGTAAGCTTAGAAATGCTTTGCTTCATTCGAGGTTTGGCTGCCTGCAGATACAGACCCTTTCCTCTGCTGCCTTATTGGCAGTTACATTAAATACAGTATACGACAAGAGTTTATTAACTCTATACTGTAGTCAACATCTGTGCGAGTGTATACAATGTCCTTCATGCAGAAAACAGTTGAAAAGAAAGGCGGTAAGAAGAAGGAGATGATTGGGGGACTTGGGTGGCTCAGTCGGTTGAGCATCTGGCTTCAGCTCAGGTCGTGATCTCGTGGTTCATGGGTTTGAGCCCCACGTCAGGCTCTCTGCTGACAGCTCAGAGCTTGGAGCCTGTCTTCTGATTCTGTGTCTCCCTCTCTCTCTGCTCCTCCCCTGCTCATGCTGTCTCTCTCTCTCAAAAATAAATTTAAAAAAATTTTAAAAATTTAAAAAAGGAGATGATTATGGTGGAAGAAGGAAATCATCACGAAGTACAAATGAGGTACGTAAGTGGCCAAAATTGCAAGATTTTATAAGTCTATGTCTGCATCTCATCTGCAGAGAAGGAGGGGGGAAAGGCAGAGGAATTCTTCACTTTAAATGAGAGTTGAGAGAGGTGTAAACTGTGAGAAATGGCACAATTTTGTAGATAAGCATCACCCAAATAAGGTTGTAGCAGTGCGAGTGATGAATCTGTTTAATGACAATGCAATGTCACATTTCCATGAAATCCTCAAAATGAGGCAAAAGCAAGTATCATTCCATATTGTATGAAAAAAGACAAAGATTCCATTGAGTCGACAGATAGCAGTGATTCCATTAGTGACAGTGAAAGTCATCCAACAAGATAACCTTCTTCTTTCCTATCTCCCTCACACCAGCCACAAAGATTTTCAAAGGTAAGTGCAGGTTAATTCGTTTATTTTTTCTTTATATTTTGTATTTTCTTCATTCTTTTGTATTATATTATAGTACTGTAATTATTTTTATATGAATATTTTTGGGTTGTGGAATGAATCATCTGAGTTTCCATTATTTCTTATGGGGAAATTTGCTTTGATATACAAGTGCTTTGGATTACAAGCATATTTCTGCAACAATTATGCTTGCAAACGAGGTCTTAGTGTATATCTGTAAGATTTAGGCAAAGGAGTCACAAAATACAAGGATGTAAAGTATAACACGATATGCCTAAAATGTGAGAAAAAGAGGGGTAAAGAATGGTCTTAAACTTAAGTAACTATCACCTTAATATAGACTGCTATATACAGACGATGCTATATACAAACCAAATGATAACCATAAGTCAAAATCCAGTAATAGATATGAAATGAATAAACAGAAAGGAAGCCAAGTATACCACTAAAGAAAGCCAGCAAACCATGAGAGAGAGAAAGAGAAGACAGGATCAGAGAAAAATTATAAAAATAACCACAAAAAGTAATAAAATAAAAATAAAAATATATCAGTCAATAATCACTTTGAATGTAAATGGACTAAATACTACAATCAAAAGTGATGGGGTAACAGTAGATTTAAAAAAAAAAGGACCATGTAAATGTTGCCTAGAGGAGATGCATTTCATACCTAAAGAAACATGCAGATTGAATGGAGAAATATCTATCGTGCAAATGGATGTCAAAACCAAGCCGGATAGCTATATGTATATTGGATACAATAGACTTTGAAACAAAGACTGTAACAGGAGACAAAGAAAAGCACTATAAATCCAACAAGAAGATGTAACAATTGCAAATACTTATGCACCCAACATGAATGCACCCAAGTACATAAAAGTTAATAGCAAACATAAAGGAACAAATCATTAATAATAAAACAATAGTTAGAGACTTTAACACCCCACTCACATCAATGGACGGATCATCTAAATAGAAAATCAACAAGGAAAAAGTGGCTTTTAATGACACACCGTACTAGATGGATTTAACAGATATATTCAGAACATTCCATCTTGAAACATTAGCATACATACACTTTTCAAGTGCACATGGTTGCACTTGAGAATAGATCATATGTTAGGACAGAAAACAAGTCTCAATAAATTAAAAAAAATCAAAGACATACCATGAACTTCTTTTAACACAACACTATGAACTAGAAATCTAGTTTCACAAGAAAAAGTCTGCAAAGAGCACAAATACATGGAGGGTAAATAACGTGCTACTAAACAAATGGGTCAACCAAGAAATCAAAAAAGAAACAGAAAATTACATGAAGACAAATGAAAATAAAAACACAATGGTCAAAACCTTTGGGATGCAGCCAAAGTGATTCTAAGATGGAAGTTTACAGAAATATGGGCCTACATCAAGAAGCAAGAAAAATCTCAAAAAAAAAAATTCCTCAACCTTACCTTACACCTACTGGAACTACAAAAAGAACTAACAAAACCTCAAATCAGGCGAAGGAAGGAAATAATAAGGATTAGAGCAGAAATAAATGATATAGAAACAACAACACAATAGACCAGATCAATAAAACTAAGAGCTGGTTCCTTAAAAAAATCAAGAAAATTGCAAAACCTGTAGCCAAATTAGTAAAAGAGAGAGAGAGAGAGAGAGAGAGAGGACTCAAATAAACAAAATCAGAAATGAAAGGGGAGAGTATACAACTGACACCACAGAAAAACAAACAAGATTATTATAATATTATAAAAATAGAATATTATAAATATTTTTATTCTTATTATAAAATAACATTATTTTACATATTATAAAGAGAATATTATAATACATTATAAGAGAATATTATAAATTTAATATGGCAACAAATTGGACAAATTAGATAAAAGGGATAAATTCTTAAAATAAATAACCTACCACTACTGAATCAGGAACAAATAGAAAACTGGAAAAACTGATAACCAGCAAAGAAATTGATCAGCAATCAAAAAACTCCCAAAAAACAAAAGTCCAGGACCAGATGTCTTCACAGGCAAATTCTACCAAACATTGAAAGAAGAGGTAATTTACTGTTCTTCTCAAACTATTCCATAAAATACAAGAAGAAGGAAAACTTCAGAATTCATTCTATGAGGCTACCATGACCCTAATAACAAAATCAGATAAAAACACCACAAAAAATGAGATCTACACGCCAATATCTCTGATGAACATAGATGCAAAATTCTTCAACAAAATACTACCAAACTGAAAGCAGCAATACAATAAAAAAAATTCACCGCCACCAACTGGGATTCATTCCTGGGAAGTAAGAGTGGCTCACTATTCATAAATCAGTCAATGTGATACATCACACCAATAATAGAAAGGATAAAAGCCACATAATCATTTCAACATGCAAAAACTATTTGACAAAATACAACATCCATTCATGATAAAAACAAAACAAAACAAACCTCAAGTGAATATATCTCAACATCATAAAGGCTTTATATGAAAAACCCACTGCAAACATCATACTCAATGGTGAAAATGGAGAGATTTTCCCTTAAGGTCAGGAACAAGATAAGGATGTACACTCTCACCACTTTTATTCCCATAGTATTGTAAGTACTAGCATAGCAATCAGACAACAAAAAGAAATAAAAGGCATCCAGATTGGAAAGAAAGAAGTAAAACGTTCACTATTTGTGGATGATATGATACTATATATAGAAAACCTGAGACTCCACCAAAAAAACACTACAACTGATAAATGAATTCAGTGAAGTCACAGGATACAAAATCAGTGTACAGAAATCTGTTGCATTTCTATGCATTAATAATGAAGCAGAAGAAAGAGAAATTAAGAAAAGAATCCCATTTACTATTGTATGAAAAATGATAAAATACCTAGGAATAAACTTAACCAAAGAGGTGAAAGAGTTATAATCCGAAAATTATAAAACATTGGTGGAAGAAATTGAAGGCGACACAAACAAAGGGAGAGACATTCCATGACTGTGAACTGGAAAAAGAAATAGGTTGAAATGTCTATAGTACTCAAAGCAACCTACAGGTTTATGCAATCCCTATCAATATATCAACAGCATTTTTCACAGAACTAGAACAATCTTAAAACCACAAAAGATCCCAAATAGCCAAAGCAATCTTGAAAAAGAACAAAAAAATGGGGGTATCACAATCCCAGACATTAAGATATGCTACAAAGCTGTAGTAATCAAAACAGTATGATTCTGGCACTAAAATAGACACATAAATTAATAGAATAGAAAAGAAAGCCCAGAAATAGTTTCACAATTAAATGGTCAGTTAATCTCCAACAAAGGAGGGACTAATATGCAATGGAAAGAGACAATCTCTATAACAAATGGGTTGGGAAAACTGGACAGCAGCATGCAAAAGAACGAAATTGGAACACTTTCTTATACCGTATCTAAAAATAAACTCAAATGGATTAAATACTCAAAGAGTTGCTACAGCCAGTGTCAAAGAATTTACTGCCTCTACTGTCTTCTAGTATTTTTATGATTTCATAAAATCCTCATATAAGGATTTGAAATCATAAAAGTCCTAGAAAAGAGTACAGGCAGAGATTTGAAATCATAAAAATACTAGAAGAGACTACAAGCAGTAAATTTTTTGACACTAGCTGTAGCAATATTTTTCTAGATATGTCTCCTGAGGCAAGAGAAACAAAAACAGAAATAGACAGGACTACATCAAAATTAAACCTCTTCTCAGCAAAGAAAACAATCAATAAAACTAAAGGCAATCTACTGAATGGATAAGTTATTTGCAAGCAACGTATCTGATAATGTGTTAATATAAAATACATAAAGAACTTATACAATCCAACACACATATGTGTGTGCGTGTGCGCGCGCACACACACACACACACACACACACACACAAACTCACAAAGAATCCAATTACAAAATGGGTAGAAGATGGGAGCAGATATTTATCCAAAGAAGATATCCAGATGGCCAACAGGCAGACGAAAACATGTTCAATATTACTCATTATCAGGGAAATGCAAATCAAAACTACAATAAAATATCATCTCACATCCATCAGAATGGCTAAAATAATAAACACAAGAAAAACAGGTGCTGGTGAGGATGTGGAGAAAAAGACACCCTCATGCACTATCAATGGGAATGCCGACTGAGGCAGCCTGTGGAGGACAATATGGAGTTTCCTCAAAACGTTAAAAATAGAACTACTCTTCCATTTTGTAATTGTATTTACCCAAAGTACAAACACAGTAATTCAAAGGGATACATGCACCCCTATGTTTATTGCAGCATTATTTATAATAGCCAAGATATGAAAGCAGCCTAAGTGTCCACTGACCCATCAGTGGATAAAGAAGAAGTGATATATGTGTAAATCTATACATACACACAGTGGAATATTATTCGGTCATAAAAAGAATGAAATCTTTCCATTTGCAAGGACATGAATGGTGCTAGACAATGTAATCCTAAGTGAAATAAACCAGAGAAAGACAAATACCATATGATTTTATTCATATGTGGAATTTAAGAAGGAATACAAATGAGCAAAGGAAAGAGAGAGAGAGAGAGAGAGAGAGAGAGAGAGAGAGGGAGAGAGGGAGAGAGAGAGAGAGGGAGAGAGAAACCAGGAAACAGACTCCACTACAGAGAACCAACCAATGGTTACCAAGGGGAGGTGAGTGAAGGGATTGGTGAAATAGGTGAAGGGAATTAATGAGTCCACTTACTGTGATGAGCACTGAGTAATGTATCGAACTGCTGAAACACTACATTGTACCTGAAACTAATATAATACTGTATATAACTATTCTAGAATTAAAGTAAAAATAATAAAACAGTAACAATATGTGGTGGTATTTCTTAAAATTTTTTAAACATTTATTTTTGAGAAACAGACACACACACAGAATGTGAGCAGGGAGGGGCAGAGAGAGACAGAGGCACAGAATAGGAAACAGGCTCCAGGCTCTGAGCTGTCAGCACAGAGCCCGACGTGGGGCTTGAACCCACGAGCTTTGAGATCATGACCTGAGTCGAAGTTGGACCTCAACCAACTGAGCCACCCAGGATCCCCCCCTTTTTTTCCTTTTTCTATTTTTTGTAGTGTGATACTAATTATGTTGGCACATGGCTCTCAAAAAATAAAGATCAACAATAATGCTTTTCCTAAGTCATTATGATGATGTAATATTTTTCTTCCACATTAGCTAGTAAAAAATTTTATCTATGTTACAATCATGTATTATATGAAATACAAATTGAGTATATTTTTATTTAAGGAACTACAGATGTTACAGATTGCTACAAAGTGATTATCAGAGAAACGATTAATTTGAATGCTTCTTATTTGTAAAAATGGCAAACTAGAAAGGAAGCAGCAAGACCACCCCAAACCCAGCAAAAGAAAAGAAATAATAAAGATCAGAGCAGAATTAAACAAGATAGAATCCACAAAAACAATTGAACAGATCAATGAAACCAAGAGTTGGTTTTTTGCAAAAATAAGCAAAATTGATAAACCTCTAGCTAGGCTCCTCAGAAAGAAAAGAGAAAACATGCAAATAGACAAAATCATGAAGGAAAATGGCTCTATTACAACAGATCCCTCAGAAATACAAGCAATCATCAGAGATTACTATGAAAAATTATATGCCAACAAACTGGACAATCTAGAAGAAATGGACAAATTTCTAAACACACATGCACTACCAAAATTCAAATGGGAAGAGATAGAAAATCTGAACAGACCCATAACCAATGAAGAAATCAAATCTCCCAAAGAATAAAAGCCCAGGGCCAGATGGATTCCCAGGGGAATTCTACCAGAGATTTAAAGCAGAGTTAATGCCGATCCTTCTCAAGCTATTCCAAAAAATAGAAATGGATGGAAGACTACCGGACTCATTCTATGAAGCACCTATCACTTTGATTCCTAAGCCAGGCAGAGACCCAATGAAAAAAGAGAACTACAGGCCAATGTCCTTAATGAATACAGATGCAAAAATACTCAACAAGATACTGCAAATCGAATTCAACAGCATATAAAAAGTATTACCATTATGATAAAGTGGGATTTATTCCTGGGTTACAAGGCTGGTTCAACATTCACAAAGCCATTGATGTGATACACCACATCAACAAAACAAAAGAAAAAAATCATATGATCCTGTTGATAGATGCAGAAAAAGCATTTGACAAAATACAACATCTCTTCTTAATAAAAACCTTCGAGAAAGTCGGAATAGAAGGAACTTACTTAAACATCATAAAAGCCATTTATGAAAAGCCCACAGCTAATGTTATCCTCAATGGGGAAAACTGAGAGCTTTCCCCCTGAAATCAGGGACACGACAGAGATGTCCACTCTCACCACTGTTGTTTAACATAGTGTTGGAAGTCCTAGCATCAGCAATCAGACAACAAAAGGAAATAAAAGGCATCAGAATTGGCAAAGAAGAGGTCAAACTTTCCCTTTTTGCAGATGACATGACACTCTACATGGAAAACCGGATCAACTCCACCAGAAGCCTTCTAGAATTGATCAATGAATTCAGTAATGTTGCAGGGTACAAAGTCAATGTACAGAAATCAGTTGCATTCTTCTACACCAAAAATGAAGCAACAGAAAGAGAAAGCAAGAAACAGATCCCATTCACAATTGCACGAAAAACCATAAAATACCTAGGAATAAACCCAACCAAAGGTGGATATGGCGATCAACTGCATGAGCATTCTGCTAAGTTGTCTCCAGTCTGGTGGAAAACGCGGGCGAAACACCACCTTCTGAGACCAAGTCTAAAAAGTCAACACATGACAGTTGCAACAGCTATGCTGATAATAACCACAATGTATTGATCCCTTACCATGAGCGGCTCTAGGGTATGCACATTATACTCTTTATCAGACTTAATCCTTCTAATAACCGTGTATAAAATGCACTGGTTTCTCTGTTTCACAGGTCAGGAAACAGACAGGGGTGGAAAGGTTTTGTTTAAGGTCATCAGCCTGTAAGTATCAGAACAAGAATTTTCATCAACCTTCTCTGACCCCACTACCCAAGGGCTGGTCTGCTAGGCTACATACTAAGTTTAGCCTTTTGTAAAGTGTGATTCCTGTAAAAGTAAGACATTGACCTAAAACCATTTGTCCACAGGCTGTGAATGGCGGCGTGGGAAGGACATACAGAAATCTAAAAGATCAGGGTGTCACCTCAGGTAGACAGGATAAGATACAGTTGGGAAGATACATACCTGGCCGTTTGGTACCTACTAAGTGGGGAAGTTGACCCGAAAGCTCTTGTTCCTGTTTCTCCAATATTATCTAAGGTGAAAATACGCTTCAAATATACAAATGATTCTAGCCCAGCATGAATGAACTCTCTCAGGTCATATGATTCTATGGTGGTGCCTTCACCATTGTCTGATTTTCTAATTTAAGCTCCCCTTCATAAGCATATGGCGCACACACATATTTATACATCAGAGTGTGCAGTCTTTTGTGTAACTCTGTGATCACACAGAACACGATGGAAGGTGTCCCAGGTAGCAACGGCCATACAACAAACCACCCCAAATGTTAGTGGCTTAAACGAATTTTTAAAAATTTTGTGTTACTTACAAAGCTGCCAGTTAAGTATCATTTGGTGGAGGCTGTTTGTCTCTGCTCCCTTTTCAACAGCCAGGGAGGCCCAATAGCTGGAGTGGTCGGAGGGCTCTCTCATTCACACAAACGGCAGTTGAAGATGGGAAGGCTAACCTGCTGGGTGTGGAACGCTTGGCTTCCTTTGTCACCTGTCCCTGTCCCTGTATGGCCTCCTCTCCTTTTGGTCTCTCATCATTATGCCCTTAGGGAATCCAATCAGTTTTCTGTGTTGGTTGAGGGCTCCAAGTATGCGTGTCTCAAAAGAGGGAAAGCCAGACTGATGTGGTTTTGCCTTTTGTGACCTGGCCTCACCACCCAGCCTCACTTCCACTGGCTTCTATTCTCTAGGGACAGATCACCATGGCTGGCCCAGGTCTGAGAGGAGGAGAATTCGGGCCCAACGTGTAAGGAGGGGACTGTCAAAGAACCTGTAGACACTTTGTAACCAACCACACAAGGATGCATAGCTGGTTTATTTGGGGCAAAGCCCAGGGAGTTGGGAGCGGCCAGGGAAGGGTGGAGGTAAGAGAGAGAAGAAAGAAGGAGGGAGGAATGGAGGGAGAGAGCTAGAGAGAAAGAGGGAGGGAGACAGAAGGCAGAAGAGCAGAAGCAAAAGGGACGAGAAACAGATCTGTAGGGGTAGATGTGAACAGTTGGCAGTTGGAGATGTGGTCCCTAGAGTATAAATTAACAAACTAATATCACGGTCAATAAATAAAGTCTTCTGTATGTTGTTTTAGTTCATGAGTTGTTCTCTTCAAGATTGGAGTTGCTAAGATTGAGTTCCTAAACCTGCAAATGTTTTTGGTCAGACCCATGGCAAATTCTTACCAGATGGAGCCCTTTCAACGTCAGTGGCAAGGCAACATTTGATAGAGCAATTAATTTCCATTAATTTGGCTAATGCTAACTTTAATTCCTTCCTCTGCCTCTCTGCCTCTTCTAACAGAGTTTGGCTTTCACTGCTCTGGAGAAGTTGGGTTGTTACTGCATAATTTTGTTTTCTCTTTTGTGATATCTGTGACAGAATCCTTGCGAGGTACTCAGTTGTGATGGTTACAGAGAAAATGTGGAAGCCTCAGACTGAATCAGAGCTGTTCATACGATGCCCTTCCATGATTTCCAAAGGGCGATGCTTTCAAAAGTGTGTAGTTACCAGCATTAGTGGATCGTAAATCCTAACTTGTAGGAATCATGACTTTGTAGTGTCCTGACCAGCTCTGTGGTCTGGGTAACCTTTCTAGTATTTACTCTCTTGGGATCTGATAGTCACAGAGCTCATTTAGTTCCGTAACTGTCGCTGATGGATCCTGATCTACAGCAGCCCCTTCTTTATAACTGTTCTGTTGACTGTGTATTCCTTAAGAGTCAATATAAGCCAACTTTAAGTAGCTCCCCCAGGCTCAAATCTAAGAAAATGTAGTTTTGTATTTCTACTATTCTGGGTTTTTTTCGTATAGAGCCACATGCCACAACTGTCGACCTGCAATGAAATCCCCTATGCATTCTTCTCCATTTCTATTTGCTTTTGTCTTTATGAGAGAAACATTGCGTCATTCAACTATGTGACTGAACCACAGACCATACCAGGGAGTGCATTTAAAGTAATTCATTGTTCAGTCAAGGAAATGTCCAATGTTAAATGCGTGCCTTATAATAACTAATACGGCTCACTATTAAATACTAAATTAGAATGGATTCTCTAAAGGGTCTTCATATATTGGACACCGTGATAAGTGATATAATTTTAATTGCTTACCATAAAGTCACTTAATGAGATTTATAATTCTTGTGAACATCAGTGCAAATTTTAATGAAATGTTAGAAGCACATGGAGAGTTGGTTCTTTGCTTCATTGAAATAGTTCATTTTTATAAGGCTGGCAAAGAATGAATAAATTAGGTAACTGTAAGAAAAAAATGACAGTTCTGTGATCCAGAAAGAAATGGGCATTTCTGAATAACTTATGAAAATCACATCCACAGGGATGTGGTCCCAAAAGGACATTTTTTGTTTCTGAAAACCAGAAGCTTTCCTCAGTCCTGAATCCCTACAAACACTCAATGAAATTTCTAGAGTGATGTACAATCTTTGCTTCACAAATGGGAGACTGGAAATGAACAGAAGTTAATTAACATGCACATAAAAACAGAAGGAGTTACAGATACACTTCTTAACTCAGTCCAACACTCCTCAAACTCTTTAGCATATAGATCCAGTCAGCCTGATTATCCTTAAGAAGAAATAGATTCTCAGATAGACTCAAAATTTACTTCATTTAGTAACCTATTTTATGCCCCCTCTAATATATTCAAAAGTTAATGGCAAAAAAAAAATCTCTGGTTTTCCAGTAAGACTGACAACGGGAGAGGGACAGGAAAAGAAGGGAAAGGAAATCCTTCTCATTGGCTCATCCACTGCGGGCAATTACAGATAACAGAAAGTTGCCGATAAAGATAGAATTTCAATCAACCACTAAACAGACTCCCACTGACGAACACACTGGAGAAACGTGAACAGACAGGACAGAAGACAACCATATGGCTGCTCTTAATGACCCAATAAATACAAGAAAAGTGTGGTGCTTCTAATGGGCTCCAAACCAAAATCTCATTTGTATGTTGTTTCTAGTTTTAAGGACAGCAAAACGCCAATTCTCATTTACCTTTATTCGCATGTTCCTGGAGAATCCAGGGCAATAAACACATTGTGTAAAAGTTATCTTTTGTTTTTGTTCCCTTCAAGATAGTGTGTGTGTGTGTCTGTGTGTGTGTGTGTGTGTGCACGTGTGTGTGTGCGCGCCTTGCTCCATCCCACCCATCATGCCCATCAGCTCAACTGCAATTTCAGCCTTCAAAATATCGAAGCTTCACCATGGTCAGATTACTTACTTCTATTATAATCCTCTACATGGAAATTCACAAACAAAATAACTAATACACAGAAAGGACCCTGGACTGCCTCTTATTTCTCAGTCACCGCTAAGTTCCAGATGCTTCTGGAGGGGCTCGACCCCCCCCCCCATGGCTCTCGTCCGAGGGTCGTTCCTGCCGGAGGTTAACCCCCTGCTCCTGCTCCTCCACAGATAACGCTGGTTCCACCTGCAGATCTCAGCTCCCGTTGGCCTTCTCCAGGCCAGGGGCCCTAACTCGCAGCGCCCACCCCGCTTTGTCTTGTAGCATCCTGTGCCTGCCTCTCTCACCCCCCAGAGGACAAGGGCCAGCTCACAGCTGGGAGGAGCTCCATGCAAGAAGAGAACGTTGGTTTTGCGCACACGCAGGAGAGCTGGGCGTACTGTCCGGCAGCTAATAGTCATGCGTGGAATGAACGGCCCTCAATCGCCTAGGCCTGTATTCTATCATGTTCTCTGCCTCCCGGACCCCTCTCCACCTCGCCGGCACCACCACGTGTGGAGACTACACCCGCCCTCCGTCAGGCGCCATCTCCTGCTGGCCTTTTCTTTGCTCCATCCTGCGAGGAAATCTCCCTTCTCTGAACTTTCATAAGCATTTTTAGTGCTTGTTACATGGCATTCATGGTACACCAATTGTCTGATTTCCTCCGTTTATTCACAAAATGAAGTCTTTTATAATCTTTCATATCTATCTTTAATAATACTTAATTCACGGGGTGCCTGGGTGGCTCAGTCGGCTAAGCCCTAAGCCTCGGCTCAGGTCATGATCTTGTGCTTGGTGAGTCTGAACCCTGTGTTGGGCTCTGAACGGACAGCACAGATCCTGGAACCTTTGGATTCTGTATCTCCGTCTCTCTCTGCCCTTCTCCTGCTCCTGCTCTGTCTCTGTCTTTCTCTCAAAAATACTAAACATTTAAAAACAAAACAACACTTAGTTCATGTAAAAGTCACCATTTGTCTATATGTCTGACTCCACCTTGAATTTTTTTTCCAATCTGTGAAAGCAGCGAATAGAAACATTTGCTTCTCTATCCCCGGTGCCTGGTATAGGGGACATGCTCAGTAAGATTTTTTATTTGCTTTGTTGAATCCAAATTGCAGTCATTACTGTAAAGTCTTAGCTCTGCAACTACATTCCCACTTCTTGGTCAGTCTTTATTTTCTGCACAGTGACTAACACAACAAATAAGTATCTGTTATAAAAATAACTATTTCTTTCAATGAAAGGACAGACATCTAAAAAATTATACTTTGCTTCCCAATCTTGAAACATACAAGTTCTCTCTTCATCTCATGAAAACCAATTTATTTTCCAAAACTCTGCGGTTTGAAAGGGATGATAATTATTACCTACTTTATGGGCGATTGTTACCTACTTTATGACCTTATGTTATGGGGAGCTTGGGTGGCTTAGTCGGTCAAGTATATGACTTCAGCTCAGGTCATGATCTCGAGATTTGTGAGTTCAAGCCCTACGTTGGGCTCTGTGCTGACAGCTCAGAGCCTGGAGCCTGCTTCAAATTCTGTGTCTCCCTCTCTCTGCCCCACCCCCATTTCTCTCTCTCTCTCTCTCTCTCAAAATATAAATAAACATTAAAAAAATTTTTAATTATTACCCACTTTAGGACATTTCGATCTGAGGATACCACCCTTTGTTTGCCAGAACTGTTAGTGGAAATAAACGTTTCACCACATGTGCTCAGGCACACGGGATTCTTCTCAGTCTTGAGTTCATTGTCCTTAGGTTTATATTTTCCATTCTAAATCTCAAGTTTGGGAAATTGGCTTGACGTATCTTTTGCAACATGTATCTTAAAAGCTAAATTTTGTCGTGGCCCTTGGTAACTTTTTGAGAGCCAGCTTGACCTGCCGCAAAGCGATGATGGTTTCTTACTGACGCCATCACCACCGAAGAAGTGCGGCTCCAAGAGCCACCAATCACCCGCCTGAAGGGTCAAGGGGGCTATTTCCCCGCCGAGAAGCAGGCCTCACTCTCCTGCCCCGTTGCTCGCGCATCTTCTGTTCTTCCCACTCCGTCAGCCTTTCGTGTATCTGCACAGAGGTGCTCACAGAGTGACCTCCAGTCTCTAATCCCTGGAATTTCTAGTTACGTCCAATCTACCACCCGGGTTGAAGAGTTTGCTGATGTTTACAGTGGCATTCAATCCTCCTTTGCTCCAGTTCTCAGAATCTCACTTACAAATCTATCTGACATTATCTTATTATACTTACTGCTATCTTTCCTGGTAGATGGATATACTTTCTCCCTAGTCCAAAACCGAGTGGTCTAGAAAGGTACCTTTTTTCCTGATTGTGATACATCTCCTTGTTTTGTTTTGTTTTTTGTTTTTTTATTTTTATTTTTTTGTTGTTGTTGCTGTGGTCTTGGCCCCTTGTCTAAAGCCATAACACAACCTCCAATGCAGCCTCTTATTGTCATATCTGGCTTTGGAATTGTTCTATGGAAAGATGAAAATTAAGTAACTTTTGAAGCCTCTGGGAATAGTAAACAGATTTTAAATTGCTCATCTTACAGTGTAGTGGTCATAGGCATAATTTTCTTCTATTGTGTACAACGTAAGATAAAAATTATGACACAGAGAATCATGGTCATCAAGTGAAGAAAAAGACAATTCACATAAAACAGGAGTTTTCTGGAATTGAGGAGACAAATTATTTTTAATATTTAAAAAGTATATATTATGGAAACTAGACAATTGCTGGAACAATGGTGTCATCATATAACCAAGGTGACATGTGTGGGACTACTACGTGGACACTGGTTATTTTGTAGGGAAAGGGACTCTGATCCACATGCAAAATTTCTGGCACCTTGTTTCTTTTCCATGGAGATTTTCTTTTCATGGAACAGTGGACAGGAGTCTTTAACAATAACGTGAAAATGGCTGTTGGTATAATTTTCCACTAAGTTGACAAAGAGCTTAGACAACATGGGGGTTATATCACAGAAAAAGAGTTCAGCTGAATTGATTCCTGGCTTCTAAGCCTCCCAAATAGTCCCAGGTTCTGAAAATCTAACTCAATTTCTTAGGATTCTTAAAAACAGACACTTTTTTCCATAGTAGACTTCTAAATCATTTGATATGAACACTTATAAATTTACATTTAAATTTGCAAAATTTTCACTGACTCCGTAATAAAAATATCTAGCTTCTAATTTTTACCTTAATTTTTAAAAATGAACCTGTTTGTTATAGAGTACTGAAAACTTAGTTTAGAAGTGAACTGTCCTTGAACCTGAATACTTGATCAGTTTTTGAAAAATGTTCTCAGAAGTTTCTAGTGTCGCCCAAATTGCATGTCAGACAATAGAGAACATTTTGTCATGCTTAGCTACCATTCAGTCAGAATCTGCATTTGACTTGAAAGTTTTCACAATTCAAATTTATTTAGAATTTAGAAAACATGACTACTGAGAACAGGACAGAGAGACCATTTCTCTCCGACCAAACATCAGGGCAGAAGGAGTGGGGAGCATCTCTGTCCTCCACACTTACGTGCCCAGCTGCGCTCTGGGATCGATGGACCCCCTAGAAGCCACAAGGGCTGGAGTTAACGACCAATTTGGAAATGTCTGGGTCCATGTTGGTTACTGATTGTGCAGGTGGGCTTAGCAACACAAGGCTCTGGAGTCTGCGGCTCCTTTCACATCCCGCAGATATGGATGGTCTCTTGTACTAGCTCAGGGACACCTGGTCAACCTGAGCTTTCCCACAAAAGCAAAACAGAACCAATTTTTCAGTATTATTAGATACTGGAAAAAAATATGAACATACAGTCTACATCAGGAAACCGTTCGGAGAAATTTTGAGTCTCATTTTATGAGATTCTAATAAAGTGTAGAGCAAAAATAGAAACAACCAATAAAAACACAGATTCCCTTTGAGGCTCGTCATTTGATTAAACTTAAACATTAATTAGAAACTTTTAGGACATAAACTATGCAAATTCTCTCTCTATAATAATTGTTCAGTATTAGGTAACTGTCATTTATGAGAGTTTCGTTTTACCCAGCATCTACCCAGAAAATGAAATCAGAGATACAGACTATGAATATTAACTTTTATTCAAACTAATGCTCCAGTTGACATATACTGAACGCAACTGAGGGAAAATATAAGAAATAAATTGTATGCTAAGTAAGATGGGAGCCATCCATTTATTATGTTGAGTTTAATAATTATGCTATTTATTCTAGTTTAGCGGATAGTTTTTAGTACCTAATTTCATCTGAGCTATTTTAAGATGTCCTTCTAAACTCTTTCTGATAAATAACAAAAGTTCCGTGTAAAGGAAATTTAACACCTATCAAAGTCAAATAATTTTAAACATAAAGAACAGTATTTTACATGGAATATCAGGTAAACATTACAACTCAGGTAAAAATAGGATGTATGTCATAGGATATTAAGTAGTAAAACAACACTCTTTAACAAGAACAAAAATAATGTCCTTCGTTAAAATATTACTTTGAAGATTGGTAGGATCTGGATGTGTGTCCCCACAGACTGATACGTTGAAGCCTAATTCCCACTGTGACAGTATTTGGAGGTGGGGCCTTTAGATGAAATCGGGAACGTTCAGGGTGGTATGGCCGCAGACGAGGTGGGGCCTTTAGGAGGTGATTGGATCCTCAGGGCAGACAGCTCCCTTGTCCCTTCCACCAGGCAATGCCATCTATGAATGATTTTATAAGCCACCTGTTCATGGTATTTTGTTATAGGAGCCTGACAGATCTAAGATGAAGACATGATTTAACTTTTTGTCCTTGTCATTGAAGGAACTATCGCCTTATCCTAACCCTGCTGTCCCACTGTAAGGTGTGAGTGAGGAAGAGGCCACATTCTCACAGTTGGCTAAGAGGCCCTTCATTACCATGAAAGCACTACTAAGCCAGAAGTTTTTACAGGGAGGTGTTTGATGAACAGGGATACTCATTTTTATGTCATAATTTGCAACTCAGAAATAACACCTAGAAAGTGAGCCTTCTGGGCATGTCTTAGGCTTCATGTGTGCAACTAAGTAAAACACATACACCACTGCATAAACAAACACAAACATGTTTGTTGTTTAAGGGATCATACATAAAATATAATAACGAGAAAGATTAACACAGAAAATTTTAAGTCTTAGGTCATATCCAAAGTTGATTTATTTAATTTTACTCATGTAGAAAAATCCCAAGTGATTTTTGTCCCTCTTTAAATTTCAAGCATATATACCTCTGAGCTGACCAGAATTCTTTTTATAAAAAAGGGAAGATGCCTTTCAGGGCTAATGCTAGGTTCTTTCCTTAGATAACAGTGATTAGTGTTAAAACTGAATTAGGTACAGATTTCTCAGTCTAACATGTAGGTAGGGTCAATTGATATTTGTACTCCTAAAAACCAAGGTTAGATTTCACTGCTACTTAAAATGATGTAGTTAGATTATCTTTAAGCATATAAATATTAATTATGAATACATTAAGGACCCTGCTCTTTTGAATATAAAGTATATGGATATTTTACTCAAGTGATAGAAATTTAACTTTTCATGAGAATATATTATCTACTGTCTAAAATATCTACAGTGTAAAATACTGTCAAAAGCATAAAACACTGCAAATTTAAGTAAGAAAAACTACTTAAAATGAGTATCTTCTCACCTCCTTAAGAAACAAACATCACACACAATGCTCTAGAGAATACAGACGTTTATATTTAGCTGGATTGTAAACATGTAATTCACAAAAAAGGGGATAAGAGAAAGAATGAACTAAATTTCTCACACTGAGTACTCTGCCAGCCACGGGTATAATTATATTCCGTTAAATAAATTCCTTTATTTAACCAGCATTTAGTGTTCACTAGACATGAGAGAAAATTAGTTAGATATGACAATTTCTTTCTCTACCTTCTTAAACAATATGTTTAAACCATCTTACTCTCTCATCTTTTATAAAATAATCCCTTATGTTCCTAACTATTCCTTTTAAATTCTAATTTAACAACATCCCTCAAGATTTGATATGTGGTGTATTTTCATTGTTGGTTGCTTTCATATTTCCGTTTGGATTTTATTGACTAAGATAATTGAATTTCCATGTTTCAGAGAGTTTTATGGTTATGCTTTTGTAAGTGTTATTTAAATGCCTTAATGCTCCAAAACATGATCAATTGTTGAAATGTTCCGTATATGCTTTAAAAAGGAGGTGTTATCTGGGTGTTGGGTGCAATGCTCATAAGGTGATACTGGTTACTGGTCGGACTGGTCCGCCCCGTGCTTTCTGACTCTGCTGCTGGACCTCCCAACCCCTCGGAGGTTCATGTTACTGACTTCTGCTCTTGTGCCCTATTTAGGCATATCCTTGGTTAATCCTGACAAGTTATCCTTGATGTATTTTGAGCCCATGTTACTAAGATCATACAATTTTTAAACTGCTGTATCCTTCTGGGTTATTGAAACTTTTGCCAAAACCTAGTTTTAATACTGAATCTTGAAATTTTTCACAATGTATAGTTGCCGTGTAGTACCCAGTCACCGCACTGCACCCAGCCATGCACCCTCAATCACCATTGCATTCAGAGCCCAGCCTTGCACTCCAGGCCAGCCTAGCACACAGCCCCTAGCCACCACAGTGTTTTGGGAGATCTGGCATAGACTATGGCCCGGTGCAAATTTTGCTACCACCACTACCCTCCTTCCAAGTTCCCTGGGGGGCATACCTCTTCATTGTTGGCCCACTGGGGTCCTATTAACACCACAGAGCAAAGGAAGAGTGCACAACAGGCAGAAAGTCAGTGAATGTGACTGCACTGAAAGGAAAAGTGACTCAGACACAACGGTAGAGCTTAAGCAACACACATAGGACACTCTCCTGAAGTGCCAGGTCCTGGTGGACAGGGACACTGCACTGCAGGCAGTCCTGGACCCCGTCATACAGTCACTGCTTTCAAGAGCAGAAGAAATAGCTGACTTTCTTGATACACAGAAAAAGACACAGGGAGGCAGACAAAATGAGGAGACAGAAATTTATCCCAAATGAAAGAACAAGACAAGGCCACAGCCAGAGATTGAGGCAAAACAGGTATAAGGAACATGTCTAATAGAGAATTTAAAGCAATGATAATAAGGACACTCACTAGACTTGAGACAAGAGTGGAAGAATGAGTGAGACTCTTAGCAGAGCAATAAGGAATAAGAGAACACAGATAAAGGGCTAAATAAATTAAATGAAAAACACAGTTGGTGAAATGAATAGCAGGATGGAAGAAGCAGAGTGATGAATGAGTGACCTAGAAAATAGTAGTGGAAAGTTAACAAGCTGAGCAAAGAGAGAGAAAAAGAATTACGCAAAATGAGAATAGGTTTAGGGAACTCAGTGACTATATCAGATGTAATAACATTCATATTATAGCAGTTAGAGAAGAAGAAGAAGACAGAAAAGGGGACAGAAAATTTACTTGAAGAAATAATAGTTGAAAAATTCCCAAAGACACAGATATCCAGATCCAGGAGGCACAGAGAACTTCCCCAATATCAACAAAAGCAGACCCACAGTAAGACATGTTGTAATTAAATTGGCAAAACATTATAATAAAGAAAAATATTAATTTAAAAGAGATTAAGTCAGTAACTTACAAGGGAAAACCCGTAAGCGTAGCAGGAATTTTTCAATAGAAACTTTACAAGCAGAAGGAAGTGGCAGTATATACTCAGGGTGCTGAATTGGAGAAATGTGCAGCCAAGAGTACTCTATCCAGGAAGATTATCATTCAGAATAAAAGGAGAGATAGATTTTCCCAGAAAAACAAAAACTAAAGGAGTTCATGACCAACAAATCAGCCCAGCAAGAAGTACTAAAGGAACTCTTTCAGTGGAAAGGATAGACCAAAAGTGACAAGATAAATTTAGTAATAACAAAACAATAAAAATGAATATTTCCGTAAGAAATCAGTCAAGGAACTCACCAATGAAATACACATTGGAATGGGGGGAGGAGAGGAGAAAAGAATGGGGTCAAACTTAAATGACCATCAACTCAATATAGACTGCTCTCATCAGAAGATGCTATACACAAACCTAATGGTAACCTATATCAAAAACCAGTCACAAATGAGGAAAGTATAAAGAAGAAAATCCAAATATATCAATACTAAAGAAAACCATCAAAACATGAAAGACAAGAAAGAATCAGAGAGAATCTTCAGAAATAACAACAAAACAAGTAATAAAATGGCAATACTTAACATATCTATCAATAATTACCTTGAATGCAAATGATTTAAATGCTCCATTTCAAGGATTTAAGGAAACAGGGTGGATGAAAACAAAACAAAACAATAAAAGAGTCATTTCAGACCTAGAGACACCATCAGATTAAAAGCCAGGGGATGGAGAAAGCATCGATCATGCAAATTAACCTCAAATTGGACAAAAAAGACTTTAAAACAAAAATTCTAACCACAGACAAAGAAGGACACTATACAATAGTAAAAGGAAAAATCCAGAGAGAGCAGGACATCTGGATTGTGAGTGGGCACATTCGTTTCATGCATGACCAAGACCAATTTAAAAACAGGTGACGTTGAAAAGGGCAAGAAGATTTTTATTTAGAAGTGTGCCCAGTGCCAAACCATGGCAAATGGAGGCAAGCAAAATACTGGGCCAAATCTCCATGGTTTATTTGGGTGAAACACAGTACAAGCCCCTGGATTTTCTTACAGGGACACCAACAAGAACAAAGGCATCACACTTGGGAAGAGGAGACTATTTGGAGAATCCCAAGACGTACATTCCTGGAACATGAATGATCTTTGTTGGCATTAAGAAGTCAGGGAGGAGAGCAGACTTGATAGCTTTTCTCAAAAAAAGCTACTAAGGAGTAATAATTGGTCATTGCTTTATTTATTACAAAACAAAAATGTGTCATGACTTTTTTTATATGTACCATATTTAAATTGATCTCATACACCAGAATTCAGATCATGGATGGCTGAGAATATTTCTTTTGTATGGTTCTGGTTTAAATAAGAATGGCTTGTGGTTAAATGAATATGATCAGTTTGATGAACTTTGAAAGTAATTTGGGCTCATCAAGTGCTGCCTTGTTTTCCCCTTCAAAAAATATGATTGGAATTGTTTGGTAATGTTCAGCTTTTCACATAGATGGTAAATGTCATCTTTAAACTTATAAAATATTGGTTTTATATATAGATTTATATAATTGGTTATACTAATGTATTTAAATACTAAGGGTGAAGGGTCACTCTATCAGAATAGCAAGACTCAGCTGTGTTTCAAGTTGTATTTGTTAGCCTGTTAATGGCAGGAGCTGAAGATAAGCTGGAAGTATCCACTTTATCCTTTTAGTTTTAACTATTTCAACTTAATTAACATTCTCTGCATTTAAAATGTTGCCTTCTGCTTAATGAAAGGCATTTTTGTGTGGTTTATGTATAATATTACATAAAGAATATTGACACTTCTCAAAAAAATAAAAGGGAAAATCCAACAAAAAGATATGACAATTGTAAATACTGGTGCACCCAATGTAGAAGCACTCAAATACATAAAACAGTTAATAACAAACATAAAGGAACTAAGTAGTAATAATGCAGTAATAGTTGGGACTTTAACACCCCCTCAGTGGACAGATCACTTATACAGAAAATCAACAGAGAAACAATGGCTTCAAATGATACACTGTAACAGATGGATTTGACAGACGGGTTTACTAAAAAATAATAGAGCAAATCAGTGAATCCAGGAGGGAGTTCTTTGAAAAAAAATCAATAACATTGATAAACCTCTAACTAGATTCATCATGAATAAAAGAGAAAGGGCACAAATAAATAAAATCACAAATGAGAGAGGGGAAATTATAACCAACACCACAGAGATACAATTATCAGAGAATATCAGGAAAAACCTAGGTCAACAAATTGGTAAGCCTAGAAGAAATGGATACATTCCTAGAAACATACAAGCTACAAAAACGAAACCAGAAAGAAATAGGAAATTTGAACAGACCAAAAATCAGCAAAGAAACTGAATCAGTAATCAAAAAGCGCTTAACAAATAAAAGTCTATGATCAGATGAGATGACATCACAGGCAAATTCCACAAAACATTTAAGGAAGAGTTAATAACTATTCTTCTCAAACTATTCCCCAAAAAAATAGAAAGAGAAGGAAAAGTTTCAAATTCATTCTATGAGGCAGGCATTACCCTCATACCAAAATCAGATAAATATTCCACTATAAAAGAGAATGACTGGCCAATAGTTTTGATGAACACAGATGCAAAAATCTGCAACTAAATACTAGCAAACTGAGTTCAACAATATATTTAAAAAGTCATTCACCACAATCAAATGAGATCTATTCTGGTTTGCAAGGGTGGTCCAACATTCACAAATCAATCAACCAGAAAAATCTCCTCAATGAGAGAAAGGGTAAGAATGATATGAATATGTCAATACATGAAGAAAACGCACTTGACCAAGTACAACACCATTCGTGATAAAAACCCTCAACAACGTAGGTTTAGAGGGAATACACCTCAACATATTAAAAGCCGTCTATGAAAAACCCACAGATAACATGATCCTTAGCGGGGGAAATGCTGAAATTGGCTGGGACCAATGCCTTTTGAGGATGTGGCCGTGTCGCTGTCCTGGGAGAACAGGGGCCCCTGGACAAGGGCCCTGGGCATCTATGCTGTGTGCCCTGCACAACTGTGTTGCTCCCCCTGGGACTTGAGGCCTTCGACCCCAAATGGTCCCACAACAAGGGGGTGGGGAGCAGGCCTGGGTGCTGGACAGTAAGGACTTACCTGCCCCAGGCATATGAGACCCAGCCTTGAACCTTCAAATTCAAGGTATCTAGAATGGCCTTCCAGGAAAAGCAACCCTTATTTACCACCTGACAACGTACCGGAGCACAACCCCACCTGGTCAGGAGTGGGAGGTGTCCTCAGAGACTACACAGCAAGGACCAGCCTCCCGGGTACAGCACCAGTGAGACCAGTGAGGGAGCCTTCATTCCAAATTCCTTCTCGGATGGCACCAGAAAGTTGCAAGCACAGAGACGTGCTTGCGTGCAATGCGTACATTGTAGAAAGACCTCAGAGTGCAAAAGCCTTCCTCTGCAGCTCCTGTGACACCCGTGACCAGAAGGTTACGTGCTGGTCGGGATTGATGAGTGCGGTCAATGTAGCTGCTTCCCACCAGTGAGATACACTTGGTAGTTCACTCCAGAGACGGTCTGTGGCCACGGGGAAGTGGGAAATCGCTCAGCATACCTGTGTCCTTGCTCTGGAGAAATGCATTCACACCTGAGTGGAACCTTAGGAGAAAAGCCTTTGGAAGAAAGCCTTCAGTCACAACTCAGCTCTATGCCCTGGAGTCCCGGGGGAGAGACTCTGAGAGCCATTTGTGTGCGAGCCTGCAGGGGCTGTGTTGCATCCCATCTTCCCTGGGTGGAGCTGTTTGATCCCCAGAGCTTACAGCACAAGTCACCTCCTCTCCATCCTGCCTGGAGATGTAGAGCAGCCACCCATGTCATCAAAGAAGGTGGCCTCTGTGTCTCCCCGGCCTGTTATTAGGTTAGGCTTGGAACTCACAGGGTGGCCAAGGGGACCTGCGGGATCTGTTGGCAGCTTTTGAGGAATGCTCCCTTGCTTCAAGGATTTTTTTTTTTAAAGCAGGGCTCATGCCCAGCATGGAGCCCAACACAGGGTTTCAACTCACAACCCTGAGACCAAGACCTGAGGTGCGATCAAGAGTCAGAAGCTTAAGCGACTGAGCCATGCAGGCACCCCATGATTTTTTTTTTGTCTGTAGGTGACAACTGTGATGGCTCAATCGGCCTGTGAATCAAGCCCCATGCTGAACCACTTCCTCGGTGTGCCCTGCACCCGGTAATAATAAAGCCTTTGCCATAAGTCACATTTCACCACGGGCATCCTGTGGGGCAGGGCGAAAACAGAAATGGATGGCTGCCAGCCGCAGTGGGTGGTCTGCAGCTCCAGCAGCGCATGCCTCAAGGCATCGTGGAGGTGGCTCAAGGTCAAGGCTCCTCTGAGGGTTCCCGAAGCACATGGAAGGGGTCTGTGGACAGACCTTCTTATCTGGAATTCAGAGTTAATTGGGAGTCCAGACCTCACCCTGGGTTGGGGGCGATGTCCGCAATCCTAGAGCGATCTGGAAGGGTTCTCTCCCTCTCCGGGTGTCTCAATTTTCCCGAGATCTGGTCTACGGTGAGACCTGGGACAGCCAGCGGAGCGTGTGGGTATGGAGCACCGACCAGGAGACCGGAGGGAGCTGGGGGCCAGTGCAGACCCGCTCTCCAGGAAGCTGGCGCCTTTCCCTCCAGGGGATCTCAGGCGGCCCTCATGTCTTACGGGTCCTGGCTCTGTGTACGATTAGGTGGCCTCCCAGGCACGTCTGCCCACCCGAGGCTCTGGCCCCCAGGCATCAGTAGTTACTGCCAAGGTGGCGCCTGGCTTCAGCTGCCGCCGCTTCCCCTCTGGGGTCCCGCTTTCTCTTCGTTTTGACATAGACTTTTCCTTATTATGCTGTTAGCACAGCTATTCTTTTAAAAATACATATTTGTAATTTAAGCTAATATTTTTATATGGTGGATACTGAAAGGATTTTTTAAAAAGTTTTAATGTTTTTATTTATTTTTGAGAGAGAGAGAGAGAGACACACAGCATGAGCAAGGGAGGTCAGAGAGAGAGGGAGACACAGAATCCGAAGCAGGCTCCAGGCTCTGAGCTAGCTGTCAGCACAGAGCCTGATGCGGGGCTCAAACCCATGAACCATGAGATCATGACCTGAGCCGAAGTTGGACGCTCAACCGACTGAGCCCCCCAGGCGCCCCTGAAAGGAGTTTTAAGGTTCGCGGTACAGTCAGAAACAGAGCTGCAATATACTTAAGTTACCCCGGATTCCGTGTACCGATGTCTAAGGTAGGTGGACTAGGCAACAAGCAAAGGAAATGATTCTCAGTCTCACCCAACACTGTTCCTCCCCTTGGCGGATCTGAAGCTAAATCCTTAAAGATGCAAGAGTATCTGTTCTGCAGCGACTGAATCCTGCCAATTAATATAAAAGGTCCATGAGAGGCAGTCAGACTGTCAGGGACTGACGTAGGTTTTCAAAGAACCTCATATTACTGTAAAGATGATATGGAGACCACAGTGTCCGACATAATAGGTGATGCATGTACGCATGTGTGGACGAACGGATGGATGGGTGGCAATATAAATATTACTACGCGTTGTTGTAACAAAAAATACTGTATATCGTAATATGCACACATTGCATTTGTATGCATACATGTACATCTAATTACATGTAAGAATTCTGCCCATAAATACATACACTCTAATTTCATCCCAGTAGGAGGCTACAAGAGTGTGTCTTGCCTCAGTACCTGTGAGTGACACACAAGTCATTATTTTTCTCCAGGATTTGCATTAATAAAAATCCATTCATGGTCCTCAGCCCTGTTTGGTGGAGCGTGACTGCTGGGGCTTCTCCCGCCACCTTGGTACTTTGCAATCACCCCGCAGATCGGAGAGAGAGCCACGCCTCATAGCTCCAGCTCCAACCCTCTACCTGTTGCTTTGACAGGCTTTGTTCCTCAGGGAAGATAGGAACTCCCGCCTGGCTGTGACAGGTTGGGAACTGACAGTGACATTTGTGTTGGCACCGTAGCAGTCTTTATAGCTCAAGAGATCTATAGAATCAGATTAGGATAGATCCAGGAACTTCTGAGGCAAAAAGTAAAACAAGACACAAATTACAAACTTGATCAGGATATAAAATTATTTAGAAAATCACTTCAGTACTCAGGGTCTCTTTCGAGAAATACCTGCTCTGTGTGAAACATCAAATATGCCCCAGGTTTGCAAAGAGAAAAGGGACCACAGAGGACAGAAGGTGGTAATTCAATTGCTTAGCTGTTCGTCCATGCTAGGTTTTCTAAGAGTCCACTGTGTCAGGGAAAGAAAGGTAGAGGGAGATGAAGAAAGAAAGCAATTTTGAATGATGTGCGAATATAAACACAGAATGTCAGAGCATCGGCACAAAGATTAACCTTATATCTTTGTTATTTTCTTTTGCTACGCTCTGAAGTGGCTCTTCTTCATATTCCAAGAATATCACTTTGTAAGGAGTTTAAATTGACATATTTCAACATCATCACCGAAAGTGGTTAAGCCTCCAGGAAAAGGACCCTGGAAGGTAAGGGAAAAGATAGAATTTGGGGTGACTATCAGAAGCGCTTTGAACCTGAGACCACTTTTGCTGGATACTGTCAGATGGAAGAAAAGTCAGTTAGCATTCTTGTCTCCATTCTCATTTCCTGCTAAGCCCTGAAGATGTCATGATGAACAAAACGGACTTGACCGGGTACTTACAGCTGTGGTCCCAGGGCAGCCTGCTGTTTGACATTCGCCAGTCATCCGGTTTGGGATTAAGACATCATCCCAGCAAGATGGACCCTTTGAGAAAAACAAACATGAACTTAGTGCATGAAATATAACACAAATGTACTTCCTACTACATTTTCTAAAATCTGTTTATACAATAAAATGATCATGAATATTTTTGAAATGTAATCCACAGAATATGGCGGTTCTCAAGATCCTTTGGGGGGATTTGGGGGATCACAACTATCTTCATAAATCTACTAAGATGATCTTTAGTGTATTGATCCCAACATGTGGCGCACTGACATGCAGTCATCTCCCCGCTATGGTAAACTCAGTGGTTTGGACAAGTAACTACGCTGTCTTATGTTTGCTGCAATGTCAAATGATGACTTTTACATGAAAACGCCCATGCAATTACACACAAAAGGATTCTTCGGGGGCAGTCATGGACCACGTGGCAGCATTCCAGGAAGGGCCACCTGTCACGGCCAGCAAGCTGAGCAGACACATGTACCTCCTCCTTCTCTGGCGGCACTGTGAAAACTGCCTTTAAAAAATTAGTATGGTGTAAACCCATAATACCAAAGACAACAGAAGACAGAGCCTTGGTTGAGAAGGGATTTCCAGATGTTTCTGGAAATCTTCAGCAGGCTCTAGGAGAGGAGGGGCCGCTGTGCCCCATGGGAACATCGCAACTCTGAAGTCTCAAGAAGAAGGCATGGACCACAACAGAATGATGCCTGGAGCAGCCAACGGGGAGAAAGTAAGAATGTTCATAAATGGAAGACCTTAAAATCTTCTAGAGAGAAAGGTCAGATCTGCTAACTAGAAACAAAGATCAAAATAGAATTTTGAAGTCGCACAAGTACCTTTAAAGATCAGAAGATAGGGTTTTCAACCTAAAATTCTCTACCTAACTGAATTGTCAATTAAGTGGGCAAATGGCAAGGAGCGACTTGGGGATATTGCTGAGTTTTCTTGCGTGCTGGGAGGTCTCAGAGTTCAGGGGAACACGAGACAGCTTGAGGGAAGGCAGGGAGAGGCCAAGCCTTGGCCTTATCCAATGTGTGGCTCTGGGCAAGAGCCACGGGACGGATGGGTGGTGTCTCTGTGGCCGTGGCAGGGAAGGAGGAAGACGGAAGGGCGGTGTTTTCTGTGGCCCTGGCAGGAAGGAGGAGGACAGACGGGCAGTGTCCCCAGCTGTGGTGGTGACAGGACTTCCAGCAGACCTGCTACAGCGCCTGTGCCCAGCCAGGCAGAGTAAGTTTAGGGCCGTGGACCAGCCCTTCAGGTGATTTTCCTTCCAAAGACATTGAGGCCATTCCAGAAGTTTCTGTGAACAGTGAAAGTGGTCACCACCAGTCAGCACTCGGATGACCTTGCTCCACAAGCCGGACCGAGCAGCCTCCTGGCCACGGTGCTGCACAAACCAGCGAAAGCTCGGAGAGCTCACAAGGGTCTCAGCCATTCCTGTATCTCCGTAAGCGCTCGCTTCCCCTCCCCCTGCAGAGCACACGTACACACCCTCATCCCCAGGTGCACACACGCACACGCACACACATCACACGTCTCACACACATGCGTACCACACACTTGCACCCCATGTGTGCACACACCCAATCACGCCACAGACCACACACAGGTGCACCGGACACGCACAGACACGCTTACACACGCACCCGCATAATCTACAGAAAAACAGGGGAGAGGAGAGGGAATCTGGGAGATTGAGCATCTACCTTAAAGAGACTAAGCCAAACTTCTACAGAGGCCAATCTGAACCAAACCTCATAAGGAGCCACATTCTGGAGTCACAGGCCATTACACCAGAAGTCACTGCTTCAACCAGAAGGTTCTAAGTGACTGCAGAAAAATGCAAGACTTGCTGTCCTTAGGCCGCTCCCAAGGTGGCTCTGAGCTGGCTTCCGCGAAGTTGTCTTTGGGGAGTGTTCTTATTCTATAATTGACACAGACGGTTTGCAGCGTCACAAATGTCCGTAGGAACAACCTGGTTTGTGCTGAACGCCTTACCCCCGTCTGCCTGGAATTGTGGTGCGTGCTGAGGGGGGGTGTGCAGTGACCCCCTCTAGCAGGAGAGCCTGCGTGCTGGGCGAACGAGCACGTCCTGGGCACGGCGGCTGGGAGAGGGCTCCTGGAAACTTGCCGTGGTTTCCTCCAGACTTCACACCACACGCCTTTTCCATCTGCTACTTTGCATCCTGTTGGCGGGATGCAACTCCCGCTTGTGTAGGACGATGCACTGAGTCCTGCAGGCCTTTCCAGTGACTCACTGAGCCATCTTAGGGGCCCGTGACACAACGATATTGATTAATCATCAAGAGCATGTACTCACACCTCTACGGAAGGGTCAGGGTTCATGATGAAGATCACATCTGTTATAAGAAATAAGCAGTTTCATTTCCTTCGCACCTCTAAGTGTAATGCACGCATTTACAATCCATTGTAGTCATGGTGATGTAAACATTTACTTGGCTTTCAACCTTACAATCATGCTATTGAAAACGGGCAGAGGATTGAAATTATGGTTATGTAGCCAAACATACACGTCATGCAGCTTGGAAAATGTAAAGTACAGGCAAAGGTGGAGCTGAGAGAGCATGGGAAATGGGGGATTAGTATCCTCACCTTACAAGATGCGGCTTTTTTATTATAAGGCCACCTGTATATTTGATTTTTAAACATAGCCATGTAATCATTGGATCAAAATGACACATGTATCCAAGTAAAAGAGACATAAAGAACTGACACCAAGAACCTGATCACATTTATCAGCCTTGCTTTTCCAACGTCACATGAGAAATCCAGTGTGGGCGTGGCTGGAATGCAGTCTCCCACGTTGTATTCCAGTCCTTGGCCAAGGACCCCTCTGGGGGGTTATGTTCCTTTGTTAATCTGTTTCTCTGTAGGACACTCCCTGGATACTAGGAATCAGGTTTCCTTCATTATTTTTTTTAATGTTTATTTATTTATTTTGAGAAACAGTGAGAACAGGGAAGGGACAGAGAGAGAGGGAGAGAGAGAATCCCAAGCAGGCTCCGTGCTGTCAGATGCGGGGCTCAATTCCACAAACTGAGACTATGACCCACTGATCCAAGATCAAGAGTTGGACGCTTAACCGACTCAGCCACCCAGGTGGTTTCTTTCTTTTTCAGAGAACTAGGAAAACTTTAGAGTCAAATCCGTGGCCCAGCTCTGGAAACTTTCCATAACTTATAATAAATATTAGGTATACTAATATTAACCTTGCTTTTCTATTATTTTCCTTAATTGCTTTTCCTTTGACCTCTTCCCTCATCTTACTTAGTTTTTCTTCTTTTTAGCCTCAACCCATTGTCTCAAACTTGTTAAATCTTCCTGAAGTGAGTCAGGGTACAATGAAATAACTGTGAGGGCTTCATGGCTTTCTCCAAAATTCCTGACCACTTCTAACCAGAACAGCATCTCGTGTCTCTTCCATCTAGGACTGTAGCCACCCATCCTTAGAACACGGTGGTCTCTGACAGGACAGCAATGGGAAGTACTGATCCCACGGTGTGGTTGGTGGAGACCGACGATGAACCTGAGCCTTGGAAAAGCCCCTGGTTGCAAAGGAAATCCATTTCATCGTGGATAACCATTATTTAAACATGGAGATATTGCTTCCTTGCTCTTTCAAGAGGCAGTAGTTCCTGTAGAGGCTGGTTCAGTAAGAAACAGTGACCTCCTTAGAGCACGTGCAATGGGAAGAGATACACCTAGCCTGGGCACGGCCCAGCGATGCAGCGCCAACATGGGGGTCAGCTCCCATCTGCTGCTCACGGCCCAGAGGAAGATTCCCTGCTGCAAAGTCTAGGACGGAATGAAACTGTGCATAACAAAGACATTTTTCGCATGCCTTAATATTTCAAAGTCCAAAAGAAATGAAAACATTTAGGTAGCAATTCCTACAGTTACCGTATAAGATACTACCTTATCTGATAAATCCTCGTTTTGTATGAGGAAACGGTAGAAAGCCCATTCACAAAATTCCTCTTGATCTCAAACCATAGCCGGATAACATGAGTAATAAAACCAATAGAATTCCAATGACTATGGGAATTCAGTGTAATGAAATAAATGTGTTCGCTTATCCACACTTTGCGCAGCATTGGTATTGAATGCTATTGCTGTACCCGTCCTGAAGACACAAACAAGTGTTCCAGTGAATTTATGCCATTAAAAAACAGATTCAATGTTGCTCCTTTCGAGTCTTAGGAAGTATAAAATGTTAATTGGTTCGTCGTTGCATACTGTGTTTTAACAGAGGCATGATTACTGCATTTATTCTTAATGGTCTTTATACAAGGGTCCAAAGGTCTCCAGTCTACAAGGTTTAAGAAAGACTGCATATCACAAGGCAGCCCTGACAAGGAGAGAATCCCCGCCCCCACCCCACCCCCCACAATGTATTTACTCTCTCAAATGTAAAGAATTTGGAAGAAGATATCTGAAGAAAATGTCAGAACAGTGGTGAAATACATATCTTAATAAAGAAACATTTACCTGCTGTTTACAAGACTTCCTCCTATTTTTGCTCAACATTGATTACACAATGAAGGGAATACATAAATTATTGGAGCATCTTTAGCAGCGGGGAGCAAAGTATGGCCTGCTGACTAAACCTGGCTTAGGGTTTGTTTTTACACAGCAAAAACAATGGTTTTAAATTTTTAAATGGGTAAAAAACACAGAAAGAAGAGTGCTTCAAGGCGTGTGAAGAGTAAGTGACCTTCAGCTTCCATGTCTGCACATGAACTTGATCGGAACACGGCCGAGGTGGCTCATTTGCCTGTTGTCTATGCACTGTAAGGGCAGAACTGAGTCGTTTCAACATGGCGGAAGTGGTTTGCAAAACCTAAGACACCTACTATTCTTGTCCTTTATGAGAACGTTTGCCCATCGTTGACCTAGGGTAAATGAAATTTTTCAGGTTCATATTGAAAAGCACTTTTATTTATTTTTATTTTAAAAAAATTTCAATCTTTATTTACTTGAGAGATAGACAGAGACAGAGAGAGAGAAGCAGAGAAAGAGGGAGACACAAAATCCAAAGCAAGTTCCAGGCTCTGAACAGTCAGCACAGAGCCCGACGTGGCGCTCGAACTTACAGACCACAAGATCATGACCTGAGCCAAAGTCCGACATTTAACCAACTGAGCCACCCAGGCACCTGAAGAGCACTTAAAACAAAACAAAACAAAACACCATTGCAGCTGCCATCATAGAATCTCATTAGTTTGTAGGAACAGCTGCATCCCAGGTCTCAAGTGAGAAATTACTTCAACTAAAACCTTAGAACCATTGGCCTGTGGAATCCACGGGTTGTCGTTAGAATGCAGGGATTCATGTTGTTGGAATAAGGAAAAGAGTGGAAAACTGAAAGGAGAGATGACATTTGGGGGTTTCTCCTGACAGTAGCGCCACCAACAGAAAATCATAAAGTGAAATATTATTTCAGCACATCGATATGGTGCATGTATATCAGAAATGCAGAAAAAAGGACTCCATGGCATGAAAAGCAAGTGTTTAGATCTGTAAAATATAAGCCTTAACATTTACTTTTAAAAATTGTAGGACTAATGTACAAGTCATTTTTCCTGTCTTGCATGTCTAATTAATTCTTTTTTTCTTTTATAGCTTATTGTCAAGTCAGTTTCCATATAACACCCAGTGCTCATCCCAACAAGTGCCCCCCCCATGCCCATCACCCCCCTTCCCTCAGCCCCACCCCCATCAGCCCTCAGCTTGTTCTCTGTATTCAAGAGTCCCTCATGGTCTGCCTCTTCCCCTCCCCCATGGTCCTCTATTCAGTTCCTCCTCTTCCACTTATAAGTGAAAACATATGGTATCTGTCCATCCTATTCATTGGCTAACTCTCATCCAAATATCACTCTGACCCACGTCCAGAGAAACTGTTAGAGCGAAAGAGGGTGTTTCCCACCTCCCCACCCCCCACCAAATTATCTAAATAAATTATACAGCCTGCTTTTCACAGGTGGGCATATTCACTGCTGTTGTAAAAATTGCAAATCCTGGGGTGCCTGGGTGGCTCTGTTGGGTAAGCGGATGGCTTCGGCTCAGGTCATGATCTCACGGTTCGTGGGTTTGAGCCCCACATCAGGCTCACAGCTGTCAGCCTGTCAGCTCAGAGCCTGGAGCCTGCTCTAGATTCTGCATCTCCCTCTCTCTCTGCCCCTCCCCTACTTGCACTCTGTCTCTCAAAAATAAATAAATGTTAATTTTTTTTTAAATTGCAAATTTTTTTTTTTAATTTTGGTTTCCAAAATGTTACTATGAGGTCTTGGTGTTTCCAGTTTTTAAAAAGGGTTATTTCAATAGTATTCTTCCTTAAACTATGCTTTTACTTATTACTTCAAGTTATCAAATGTGTTGCATTTTGGTATATCATCTTGATTGGTGCTACAAACATTTAAGTCATATAATTAAACTTGAGGAGTTAAGATAATTTTGGAATTACACTTGTCATACAGTACTGTGGCAGCAAAACTGTCCTGAGAACTGCTACGCTGAGGGCTGTCTGGGTGGCTCCGCTGGTTATATGTCCATTTAGTTCAGGTCATGATCTCGTGGGTCGCGGGTTCAAGCTGTGCTGACAGATCAGAGCTTGGAGCCTGCTGGAGACTCTCTCTCTCTTCTCTCTCTCCTTCTTTCTGCCCCTCTCCCACTCACACTCTGTCTCTCTCCCAAAAATAAACATTAAAAAAAACCCTGCTACATTGAGAGCCTCCTTCCTATCTTTTTCTCTGTCGCCTGCAGCAAGAAATGATACCGGGAAGGAGCTTCAAAGTCCGCAGCCCTGTTGAATTCTAATTCCACCAACTGTTAGCTCTGGGCTCCACCTTCCCAAACGTCCTCTGAAAAGCAAGGGGTCAAATAGCTCCTTCACTGGGCTTTCATGAAACTGGGCTAAATGAAACAGCAACTTTAATATTTGCCAGTCCCCTGGGTGCCTGTCTGGCTTGATTGGCTAAGCATACAAGCAACTGACTTTTGGTTTTGACTCAGGTCATGATCTCGCGGTTCGTGAGTTTGAGCTCAGCATTGGGCTCTGGGCTGGCAGTGTGCAGCCTGCTTGGGATTCGCTGTCTCTGTCTCTTGCTGCCCCTCCCCTGCCTGCTGTCTCTCTCTCTCTCTCCCAAAATAAATAAATGTTTAAAAAAGTTTTGCCCAGTGCCTGACACATGCTGACTTACTGAAAAATGGCAACTGTTGCAAGTAGTATTTCTTAGTTCTAAAATAGAAGTCCTTGAGTAGGGTTATTTTTAACTTAGTAGACAGATAAGCAGTAATTGGCCAGTTCCGGGGCATCTGACTCAGCCCAGTGCGTTTTTCATTTTTTACTTTTTCTCAATTTCCCTGTTGCCCAGCCATTCCTCAGGGATTATGTCGCTTTCCAGAACATGTGCCTTTTGGCTCTTTTAAAGCATATATTTCTACATATAGCAAACATGGCTCTGCATCTTCTTCCACTGGATTTAAGGATCCTGCACTTCTCCAAAGGCTAAGCACAGTGCTGTGCCTGGAGCCGATGCCCCAAACTGCAGTCATGAAATAGTGACCAGGGAAAATAATAAAGAAAGAATCCTTTGAACCAAAATATGCATCTACTCAACAAATATTTATCGAACATTTCTTAAAACCTGATAAGATACTCATGGGAAAGAGAGAAGGATCCTTTATCCTGTAGATTGTATGGAGTAGCTACCAAAGCCAATATTACAAATGAACTGAGCAACCCGTTTTTCAAACAGATATTTTTTAAAATACCCGTAGCAAATACTGGTGAGATGTAAAACAGCCAGAACACACACACCCTCCTGGCACAAATGTAAAATGGCACAGGCCCCTTTGGAAAGCTTTAGGCATTTTTGATAAAGTTAGACATATACCTGAAAAAATGATCTGTCTCAATTTGCATATTTACCCAACATAAACGAAATCATGAGTCCGCACAAAAATTGTACACAAATGTTCCTAAAAGCCACCAAGTGGAGACCACCCAAACAGGTATCAAAATATGAATTGATAGTAAAATGTGGTATATCCATCCAATGGAATATGATTCAGCAATAATCATCATGTTACTTACAAATGCAACATGGATGATTCTCAAAATTCTGTGAGCAAAGGAAGCAAAACATGCAATAGAATATGCTAGATGTTCCCACTTACATACAATGCAAACAAATCTACAGTAGTAAACCAATCTGTGGCACCTTTGGCGTGGGACAGAGCATGGAATGAGCTACACAAGAGCATGAAGAATGTTTGGGGCAGTTTTATGGACTGAATTGTATCCCCTTAAAATTTATGTGTCAAAGTCCTAACTCCGCTACAGAATGGGACTGTATCTGGAAATAGGGTTTTTTAAAGAGGCAATAAGTTAAAATGAGGTCATTAGGGTGGGTCCTAGTCCAATATGACTGTTACCTTTATAAGGAGACATTAGGACATGGGCACTCACAGATCAAAGGCCAGGTGAAGACACACGGAAAGACAACCCATCCACAAACCAATGAGAGATGCCTCCGGAGAAACCAACCTCTCCAGCGCCTTGATCTTGGACTTCCAGCCTCCAGAACTGCGAGTAAATAAATGTCTGCTGTTCACACCACCCAGTGATGGCAACCCTAGCAAGCTAATGAAAAGGTTAACAGAAATGCTTCCTATCTTAATTGTAGGGGTGGATTTATGGCTTTATACATTTGTCAGAACTCCTCAGATTGTACCCTATAAATAGAGGCAGTTTATTTTATACAAATTATTTCTCAGTAAAGTGAAAAGGAAAGGTAAACAAACAACAGATGTGCCAGTGGAATTCAATGTGGGGAAAGTTAGGGAAAATCTTTGTATCAAATGGTACTTGAACACCTGAGTATCAATATTTAAATCCTTTTCTCATTCCATTTCTTCCAGCTTCTAGAAAAAAACAAATGAGGATAACTTTACAACCTTGGAACAGACAGAACTTTCTTAGATGGACACAGAAAGCTCTAACCATAAATGAAGACATTTATTAATTGAACTTCAAGAAATACTAAAAACTTCTGCTCATCAAAAGACACTATTAAACATGAATATACATTCTACAGACTGGGGGAAATATTTGTAATACATGTATCTGTCAAATAGTTCACTTCCAGAATAGATAAACAGCTTTTAAAAGTCAATCCTATAGAGACAAAGAGTCCAATTCAAAAACAAACATTAGACTTGAACAGACTATGCACAAAATAAGACATACAGATGGTCATATAAAAGATTGCCAACTTCATTAATAACAAGGGAAATACAAATTAAGATCACAAGATGCAATTTCATTTGATTTAACTCATAGTGGCTAAAAAGGATGAAAATACTAAATGTTGGCAAAAAGAGGAATCGATAGTGATAGAAACAGGCAATGACTGTCTTTGGGATAAGGCAGTTATTGACTGGAAATTTCTGGAAATGTTTTATATTTTGATTGGGATGATAGGTATATACATGTATATAACTGTCAAAACTCACAGAAATAAACCCTTAAAATATGTGCATGTCATTGAATGTAACTTATTCCATGAGTTAAAACAATTAATCAACAAATATTTTTGAAGCCCTAATTCTCAGTAGCTCTGCAACTTTGGGGAGGCTCCTTAACCTCTCAGGGATCAGCTAGCCCAGGCCAAATTGGGCAAGTTAGGCTAGAGGCACCTAGGTGGCTCAGTCAGTTAACTGTCCGACTCTTGAGTTCAGCTCAGGTCATGATCTCATGGTCGTGAGATACGGCCCTGTGTGTGACTCCATGTGGGACTTGGGGCCTGTTTAAGATTCTCTCTCTCTCCCTCCCCCTCCTCCTCTCCCTCTCCCTCTCTCTTTCTCTCTCTCCTCCTCCTCCTCCTCCCCACTGTCAAAACAAACAAACAAACAAACAAATAAATGATAGACTAGTGCCAAACACATAATAGGTACTCAATTAATATTAACCATTTCCAATTAACCATTCAGCATCTAGACTTGATAAAGGGTCAAGGCGATTAGGAGTGACAGCCAATATGGTTTATATAACATTAAATTATGTAATGAAATCATTTTCCCCTAAAAAATTACATCTTTGCGTCTTCAGTGATTTTCCCTCGTAGCCTTTGTAGACAATGTCTGCAACTTTTCATAGGCTCGTGCAAGCCACTGTCAATCAAAAGACTAACCAGCTCCATGGCTTTGAACTGGTTATTTCCTTTCACCATCAGGCTACAGAATTCCAGGAGTCATGGACTGTTTCCCACCTATATCTACATGCTTTGCTATGCATGGCAAAACATAGGGAATAATCAAAAATACCATAATTGAATCAGGCTTTTCTTATCTGTAAAGCTATAAAACGGAAAGATGTGTGTTTCCTAAAGCTGTTTTGTGATTTCCTTTTAAATAGAACACAGTCCTTAAATGAAATGGTCTATAGAACACAAAAGTATAAAACAAATAAAGTAGGCCCACCGTGTTGGAGAAGAAGGATGGGCCCTCGAAATGCTTGCCGGATGCCTCTTCCCTCTTTGTCATGCGTGACATCCTTAGAGAACGTCCCGACATAGGACAATTTAAGATCCTAAAAGTCTCTTGCAATAAAGCATGGGTATGCTCCCAGAAGAGTTTGTGGGGGGTAAAGAATCTGACAGAAGAGGGCTGAATGAAACCCTTCAAAGACTATCTAGTTCTTTTCTTTTCTTTGATGTGATATGTATTTGTTATGACTAATATATATGTATATTAGAAGATACATATTACACTCTGGAAGACAGATCGTGGAGATATAGGGGGAATCCAGACATCCCCCCTACATCACTCAAACAAAGAAGGGCTGAAGCCAAAGGACTCTGAACCTCAAGAGTCTAGGAGGAAAGGAGACAGAGTCTACCAGGAAGACTGCTTCATAGGTACATGATTGCAAATTAGGGAGGATAAAATGGCGGGGACATGGAGACAAAGGGAAGAGGAAGAATGGCTGGGGAAGTGTAGGACCGTATCCGGACAACAGAAAAACCTTGGCCTGGGGACAGAGATGAATCCTTTCCTACCCCCATGCTGGGGGACAAAAGAAGTTCCCTCCGGGTTAGACGGTACCCCAGGGTGCAGCAAGGATCAGGAATAATCGATTCCCTGCTCCGAAGTCGCTGGGTCTCGAGATTACATATTGGGCGACATCATTAATGTGCACAGAGTGAGAGCCTGGAACGCGGCTGGGCATGAGGCACCTTGGCTGCGCCCACAGCAGTGGGGGCAGATCCAAAGGACCGTTTTGGGACACCTGAGTAAAGGAGAAGGGACTGGCGGGTTGCCATTTTTCTCCCCACAACCACTAAGGTGGGGTCTCAGGGATTGGCTTCAGGGACCCACAGTGGAGGCAGGACCTGCCCACACAAAACCATGCCCATTGGCACAGGGGAGCTGCTGGGAGCCTGTGGATGCTACAGAAACAGAGGATACTGCCCCCCAGACCAGCACGCTGCATTGCCGGGATTAACTCTAGATCAATTCTTGCTATTCAGATATATTCTCCCTTTTGTCGTTCTAATCTCTACCCTCCTCTGCGCTGGTGATTCTCATTATAGGCAGGCCAGAAAGGAATGGCAGGAAATCTTCAATGTGATGAACAGAAAAAATATGCAGCCAAGAATCCTTTATCCAGCAAGCCTCTCATTCAGAATAGGAGAGACAAAGGTTTTCCAAACAAACAAAAATTGAAAGATTCCCTTACCACTAAACCAACCCTACAATAGATCCTAAGGGGGACTCTATGAGGGAATTGTTGGAAGGAACACAAAGTACCAGAGACACCACTACAAGCATGAATCCTTCAGAGAACACAATGACTCTAAACCCATATCTTTCAACAATAACACTCAATGTAAATGGACTAAATGCTCCAATCAAAAGACATAGAGTATCAGAATGGATTAAAAAAAAACCAAGATCCATCTATTTTCTGCCCAAAAGAGACTCATTTTAGACCTGAGGACACCTTCAGATTGAAAGTGAGGGCAAGGAGAAGTATCTATCATGCTACTGGAAGTCAGTAGAAAGCTGGAATGGCCATACTTATATTGGACAAACTGGACTCTCAAGTAAAGGCAGTAACAAGAGATGAAGAAGGGCATTATATAATAATTACAGGGTCTATCCATCAGGAAAACCTAACAATTATTAATGTCTATGTACCAAATTCAGGAGCACACAAATACATAAAAGAATTAATCACAAATATAAGCAATCTAATTGATAAGAATGTGCTAATTGCAGGGGATTTTAATACTCCACTTACAGCAATGAATAGATCAGCTAGACAGAGAATCACTAAAGAAACAATGGCCCTGAATGACACATTGGTCCAGAAGGACTTCACAGAAATATTTAGAGCTCTACATCCTGAGGCTAGGAAATTCACATTATTCTCAAGTGCACATGGTACATTTTCCAAGATAGATCACATACTGGGTCACAAAGCAGCTCTCAATAAATATAAAGGAATTGAGATCAGACCGTGCTTGCTTTCAGATCAGAATGCTATGAAACTTGAAAGCAACCATAGGAAAAAGTCTGGTAAACTGCCAAAAGCATGAAGGTTAAAGAACACCCTGCTAAAGAATGAATGGGTCAACCAGGCAATTAGAGAAAAAATAAAAAGTATATGGAAACAAATAAAAATAAAAAAACAACAATCTAAACTCTTTGAGATGTAGCAAAGGCAGTCTTAAGAGGAAAATACACTGCAATCCAGGCCTATGTCAAGAAACTAGAAAAAGCACAAATACAAAACCTATCAGCTCACCTAAAGGAACTAGAAGCAGAGCAGCAACAACACTCCAAACCCAGCAGAATAAGAGAAATAACAAAGATCAGGGAAGAAATAAACAATGTAGAATCCAGAAAAACACAAAACAAAACAAAACAAAAAAACCCAAAACAATTGAATAGATCAATGAAACCAAGGGTTGGTGTTTTGAGAAGATGTATATTACACTCTTAAAACTTTTTTTTGAATCCCTGAGGCAGATGTTATCCAGGTGAGAACAAATCTCTTTTTTAACATTGCAACACGTGCTGACAGTGTCTTTCAGTATCTCCTCTCCTTTAGGAAAATAGATTTCCTGATTTATATCTGAGCAGGTGGTACTTGGAAAAATGACTGTATTTCCAAGCCCTCCTCCCCACCCCCGGCAAGTGTGGCCCGGTGATTGTTAGCCAAGGGACTAGAGCAGAAATGTCCTATGCCATTTCCAGTCTTCATCCATTCCTTGACTGCCCTGTTTATAAGGTGCACACTTTACCATGAGCCAAAAATCAAAGGTATACACAGGAGAGCAGCGATACAGAAAGAAAGAGTCTGGGTTCCTGACCCTGGAGAGTGTTGTAACCATCCTGAATTCCTGACTTGAACTTTTACATAAAAAATAATAATAAGCTTTCATTTATACCATTATTAGTTTGGATTTTCCGGCACACTCTCAAAGTCATTGTTACAACTATTATATTGAATTTGTTGTAATAGTAAAGTCAAATGGAGCACACAAAGCAGTAATAATTTTCTAGTGTTATCTAAAAAGTCAAGAAGTTCTTAGTTTCTCATGCATGGGGGGAGCTGAGATATAGGGAGACAAGGAAGTTTACTGGAAGACTCTAAACTCACATTATATAATTCATCTAAATTATCATTTATAATTCATCAGGAATGACCTTATTTATAAGTTCATGAGTTTTTAAAATATCAGAAGTTGACCTCAAAAACACAAATGTTTTATAAAGCATTAATCATTTTGATGAAAATATTCATAAAATGCATTATATATTCCATGCCTACTTTAGTAGATTATATTTAATATGTATGTGGTAACTTAGCTTTCTAAGAAAGAGCTACCATATTAAAAATATATGTTATTTTTCAGAGACTATGGTTGATAACACACAAACTTCATCTGCAAGTTATATAAAACAAAGGAGGGTAGGCATCCCTATACCCATTTTTATAGATAATAAACTGGGGTGCCTGGGTGGCTTATTGGGATAAGTGCTCAAATTCAGCTCAGGTCATGATCTCATGATTCGTGGGTTTGAGCCCCACATCAGGCTCTGTGCTCACAGCTCAGAGCCTGGAGCCTGCTTCGGATTCTGTGTCTCCCTCTCTATCTCTGACTCTCTCCCCACTCATACTGTGTGTCTCTCTCTCTCAAAAATAAATAAACATTAAAAAAATTAAAAATATATATAGATGGATAAACTAAGGCTTAGAGATTCTAACAGGCATGTTCCAGGATATATGTTTGCTATGTGGTAAAGTTGCTTTCTCATATAGTGGTCATACTTAAAAATAATAAAGTTCAAATTAATATGCATTTCCTATGGTATTGTTTTACTCTAAATATATAATGATTTCCTTGCTAACTGCTTCAAAACGCTGTGGCCACAATCTGGAAATGAAGAATTTGTGTCTTTGGATAACTCATTTGCCTTCCTTCCTTCTCCATCTTCCCACTCATTTCTGTACCCCACCCCCTCCTTCTCCTCCTCCTCCACCTATTCTTCCTTCATAGATGCACCATCCGAAGCCTCATATTTAATGAGCAGGATGTTTACCATTTACTTCTACTATCTTGGTAGGCAAGAAATCTGTGATTAAATCTAATACTTATAAAAGCAAATATGAAGAGAAAGAACACGTGCATGCGTGCATGCGCGCACGCACACACACACACACACACACACACACACACACAAAAGGCAAATACAAAGTTAAGATTCTGCTGTGACATATATTTATTTTGGAATTTACATATATATTATACAAGTATTATATATACATGTATTACACACACACACATATACTGAGGCCCTCCTTTTTGCTTATATTGTTTGTCTGGAAGCTATTTAAGAATTATAGTTTTGGGCACCTGGGTAGCTCAGCTGGTTAAGTGTCCGACTTCAGCTCAGGGCACGATCTCCCAGTTCATGAGTTCAAGCCCTGTGTTGGGCTCTGTGCTAAGAGCTCAGAGCCTGAAGCCTGCTTCAGATCCTGTGTCTCCATCTCTCTCTCTGCCCCTCCTCCACTCAGGCTCTGTCTCTGTCTATCAATAATAAATAAATGTTAACACAAAGAATTTATTTCCTTTTAAAGTCTTTATTGTTACCATTGTCTTACTTGTTATCTCAGAAACCACAGGAGAGACTGTACCTTGTATTCGTTTTCTACTGCTGTGTAACAAATTGCCACAGATTCAGTGGCTTAAAACAACATGTGTCTATGATGTCACAATTTTTGCTGGCCAGGGCCTCAGGCCTGGCTCCCCTGGGTGCTCAGGGCCCCACAGGGCTGCCACAACGTGGCAGGGCTGCATTCTCATGTGGAGGCTTGACTGGGGAAGCATCAGTTGGCCATGCTCTCTTGGGGTTTTAAGAGTTAACTTCCATGAGGCTGTAATTGTAAGGCTGTCAGCTTTTCACTGCCTGCTGACTGGCCTCCTATGGTTCTTCCACGGGAGCTCCGTCAACCTGGCCGCTCACCCCATCAGGCCAGCAGGACCGTATTTGGTCTCGTCTCTGTCTCTGAAGACGTAGTCTTCCGCTATGTGGTTAAGGGGAAGCTCCTACAACATGGTCAAAGGAGCGGCAGACATATCATCACCTTTGTCATTGCTCCTGGTTGGAAGGAAATCACCAGAGGCACTCACATTCAAGAGGAAGGGATTTCACAAAAGCATGGATACCATGAGCTAGCCGGTCACTGGTGGTCGTCTTCTGTCCCTGACACATTTATTTGTAGATAAGGAAGACCCTTCATAAAATTAACGTTTGAGAAATGATAATTCAATGAGTGACTCTGATAGCCAAGTTCTCAAGCTATTTCTTTTTTTTTCTTTTTAACACAAACACACTTTTCAATTGAAATATGTGAATATTTGAACACTTCCCTGGAGTCATTCTTTTAAACTTTAAGTAGAGAATGTAATATTACAGCCAAGAAGATAGCACAAAATAATTACTGAATGTGACCAGAGAGTGAGTTTCTATTTATTCTGCCAAGTTCCATTTGAAGAGATTAGTACACAGAGAACAAATAAATATAATTGTGCTTGACTTAATGTATCTACTCATTAAAGTTTTTCTTTATTTATTTTCGAAAAAGAGAGAGAGAGAGAGAGAGAGAGAGAGAATGCACAAGTCAGGGAGGGGAGTTACAGAATCTGAAGCAGGCTCCAGGTTCTGAGCTGTCAGCACAGAGCCCCATGTGGGGCTCAGACCATGAACGGCAAGATCATGACCTGAACTGAGGTTGGGTCGTAACCGACTGAGCCACCTAGGCGCCCCTTAGAGCATGCGCATCTGAACACGTAACTGGAAGTCCCATTTGCAAACTGCTTCTGTCAACAAAACAGGCCACTAAAGACAACATGAAGGGACTCACTGTTCACGTATTAGTCCAGTTGTTTCTACAAATGTTTTTAAAGCAAAAAGAGAATGATTAGGGGATGAATTAGAACTTAAAGAAAATAAAAGACCTCAAGAAGGTGCTTTGTTCAGTCCTTAGAAATATTTTTATTCCTGATTTGGATACTGTACGAATAATAACTAACTCGTTTTTGAGAGGATTTTATCTGGGGCAGAAGGAAGCAGAAGAGGGGGAAAAAGTGATTTAGTGAATTCCAGTCCATGAGCAGGGGAATAATGGTCATTATAAAAGTAATGGCAAAGCCATCTTCTTGCATTAGTACAAAACTGCGTTCTTTACAAAACTTTCCTACATCAAACCAACCTTCTTAGTGAAATCCTGCTAATTCTATGCCCTATGGAGCTCTGAGACCCAAGCTGATTATTTGTTCATGCGCTGGGGGGTAATCACAGGACTGTTCCTAAGAAAATCCTGTCCCTTCATAGAAGTACTCACTTTGCTTTCATGCTTTCATATTTAGCTACATGGGCATATCTTAAGGAGTATTGCATTTTCGTGAAAGGGCGTCCATTTTTACACCAATTTGTTTACCATAACAACATCGATCCACCCCTATTTTATAAAATGGAATATCTTAAGTCCTTGCTCTTGTTAGAACACATAGCCAAAATGAAAAAAATTTTTTTTAACATTTATTTATTTTTGAGGAACAGGTCATGTGTAGGGGAGGGGCAGAGAGAGAGGAACACACAGAATCGGGAGCAGGCTCCAGGCTGTGAACTGCCAGCACAGAGCCTGATGCAGGACTCAAACCCGTGAACTGTGAGATCATGACCTGAGCCGAAGTTGGTCGCTTAATCGACTGAGCCATCCAGGTGCCCCAACATAGCCAACATTTTAATAAAAGCTTGGTCCAAGGCTGGGTAGGGCTTGGTGGGTCAGCTTCAATCTCCTCCATGGATAGTCAGCGTCAACAGCCCAACTATGGAATGAATGGTTCACTTTCAACATGGCTTATTGGCATGGCTGCCAAGTTGGATCTGACTGTGAGCCCAGTGTGTTCTTCTCGACCACAGCCTTTCTAGGGGCTGATTATACCTCCTTATTGTAAGAGAGAGGGAAGAGAAGCTTCTGGTTCTTTTAGACCTAGACTGAACGAGGCACACTGTCATTTCCACCATATTTTTTTTGGTCAAGCAGTCACAGAGCCTCAGATTCACTGGAGGAGGCTGGTACTGGAAAGAGAGAGCTAGCATGGCACGCTTTGTCAAATTTAGGTTTGGCAATTCGCTGAATGGCAGTCTGTGCCTGCGCTCCTCGTCAGCACGCTTACAACGCTGTCTGACACTGGCTAAGCTGGCCTTTTCCATTCTACCTCCAGCTTTTTGCTCTACTTTCTGACAGGATAGCCCAGATAGATTTCCCTTTATTTTTATTCAAAATGTCTGGCTGATACATTCTCTACTAAAAGTCTTTAAGTATTTTAAATATGATGAAACAGTAATGTGCTGCATCAGATATGGTTATGGAGACAAAAATAACAAAATAGCACCAATTCCAAGTGCTCTCTGATAGCCCATTAGGACCTCTCTTTTTTTAACTTTTGAGAGAGAGTGAGAGAGAAAGAGAGAGAGGCAGCATGAGCAGGGAAGGGCCAGAGACAGAGACACACACAGAATCAGAAGCAGGCTGCAGGCTCTGAGCTAGCTGTCAACACAGAGCCTGATGCAGGGCTCGAACCCACGAACCACAAGATCATGACCTGAGCCGAAGCAGGACGCTTACCCAACTGAGCCACCCAGGCACCCCATGATCTCTCTTGTTTTCTATCTGGGCACAGGCATAAGCAGACAGTACCTGCACCCACATGTACACTTATCCATGGCTTGCAATTATGTAATGCAATCTCTCTGGATTTTTCAGAATTTGAAATTATCACCACACACCCTCATCTATTTCTTAAATCACATTCATTTCATGCTAATTTTAAGTCATTTTTGTCATAAATTCACATGCTAAATTACGCACCTAGTATGTGACAGGTATTTTTCTAGACTGGAGATAAAACATTGAACAAGACTTTTCCAGCCAGGAGGACAAAAGTGATTAAACAAGTAATTAACACGCAGGTACTTTGAGGGTACATAGAAGGTACCCTTGATCTAGACATTATGAAGGGCTATTATTTAAGCTGAGACCCGAGATACAATTAGGAATCAGGATGAGGAAAGATCCACGAAAGAAAGAAGGATTCCGTGCGGGGAAAAAAGGTCCAGACACCACCAGCCCCTAGATTGGTTCCGTGGATATATATTTTCAAGAAGATGATATTGATAAGTAATTCACAAATAGTTAATTACTTCTATGCAATATTCTAAGTAGCTACTACTACTCTGCGATCATATGGTCCAATGAAAATAAATGATAAAGGTTCACAGTATGGAAGTTACTGATTCAAAGGGATGGGATGGGATGCTACAATGATGGACAACGTCTTAGTACTCTTTTAATCAGACTGACTTGATTTCAAATCCTGTTGCCGTCATGAGTCACATAACAATGGGGAAGTTACTCATTCAGAACATTAGTGTCTTGTGTGTGTTGTGGGAATAACAATTGTTCACACTACATCATAGGGTTTTGGTTAGGTAAGAGTGAACACTCAATTACTACATACTATGTACGTAGTTAATATTCAATAAGTATCAAACATTGCTGCTAAATATCCAGAGTGTGAGAAAAAAATGATCTTGAAAGAGCAGCCAGTAGACAAAGATTCAGAAGATCTAAGTTCCAAGCATAATTTCACAAGAGTTGAAGCTAATCATTTTAACATTATTATGCCTCATTTTCTTATCTGTAACTTGTGGATAATCAAGTGTCAGGGCCAAATAAAATATGATTGAACGAACTGATGTGGAAACCCCTTATCAACGATAACAGGCCATGCAAGTATTAGTCAATAAAGGGACAATAGAGCTCTGTGTATTCTTAAGACTGTCTAACTGTAGAAGGCGGTGGACTCCTGTGTCAATCTCGGTTTATACAACCCCAAACATAATGCCACTTCCAAGCAGAAGAGATGCTTGACACAAAACGCTGTGGCTGCTGCTCGCGTCAGCGATTAGCCAGAGCAAGTGTCTACACTGCCGCCACGTTAGCTCACAGCTGTGAAAACAGAGTGTCTCAGCTGTCCTTGGCACATGCTCCCAAGAACTGGGGTATCTCTATAGCTCATAGAACATAATTTGGCATGAGGTGGCCAAAAACAAATTTCCTTCTGCTACTAGAATGTATCTCGTGTCTTAAAGAGCAAGCATTTCATAATCAAATACTCAATAACATACTTTTCCACTCTCAGAAGTTATTACAAGAAAAAACACCACAGGTCTTTAAAGAAATGGCGTTGTTATAAGTGAAACAGCTCTCAGTCCCCTCACTCTGGTTCTGCAGAGTTGTGACACTGTCAATCCCTGCCACTACGTCCGGAGGGGCCCGTCACGCTGGGCGCCATCGTGCGAAATGCATTCGGCGTCAACCAGTGTGCCTAATTACGCCACGTTTCCCAGTTACCAGACTCTTCCTAACCCACAAGATGCCTTCAATTATATTACTAAGTGTTGACAGTTCTGCTGGAGGCACACCGCAGTCATAGCAGGATTCAAACAGCAGTGATTTTTTCGTCCTTTTTCATAGAATTAAAACAATGGAGACAAATAAAGACTTAGAGATACAGTGATTTGCTTTTATGCTCTCTTAACAGATTTAATTTAGGAGAACCATATGATTATCTTCATCTGTTCAAGCTCTCTTTACTAAGAATAGTCTTGCCATTGCACGGAGGGAAATTTGCAGTGGCCAGCCTCAGACAGCATAATATGCGTCTGTCTGTGGAGATGGCCGAGCTCATTTCCATTCGAGGCATGTAAATCTATTCGAATAACGTTTATTATCACGTAAAGCTTCATGGTTCCCTCCGATGGCTTTCTTCATAATTATGACTGGAACTGGACCATGCTTATTGAATGAGATAAGAAGTTTATTAGATTGCAAGTGAATGCCCAGAGACCGTTGTCATTATATAAACATTAGTTAGTTCTCAAAATAAAACTCTAGGAATAACGCCTCATATTTTAGTGTGTACTGTACTATTGTAATCCCCAAGTGGGGCTGAAGTCAACCAGCCACCACTTCTCAAGAAAGGGAAATGAGGAAATACACAGGGCGTGGTTAAAACTATAAAGGGATCACAGCTTCATTGGTTTCTTCTGTTGCAGATGTAATTAACTGTCCAAGAAGAGGTGTCAATAGGGGTGATGTCTTGGCCAGTCCACAAGGTCACATACTACTCTGTGGTATAGGTGCTCTGTGCTTACAGGACTTAAAGGCAGTGAGGAAAATCACTTCTCGAGGGTCCTAAAAGGCGGTGAACTTGGAAAAGGTTCCGTCAGTCAGGCATTAGACACAGATGTAATGGGCGGGCCCTAGTTGTACCCTAACCCAATGGGGCCACTACGTATTTACGAAGCGGGTATTTCACCTGGAGCATCAGCATGTTGATCTTTCCCACACTCACCTTTCAGAGCTACAGAGAGCAAGGCTTTCTTAACAAGAAGTAACCACGAATCCCCCAAACCAAAATGATTCTTGGCCAAAAGAAATATCAGATGTGTCCTTGGATGCACTGGCAAAGCCATTTCTTCTTAAGCAGGGACCAGTTTAATATTCACTGACCCTTTGTTCTGGTCTATACATTTTCCTCCAAGCCTTCTCACTTCGAGATACTTCTACCATTCCCTTTCCTCCCTTATCTCTTTCTTCTGGGACTCTGTGATCATCAGGGTCCATTCACAGAGGAAAAAATCATTCCAGCCTATTTATTTGTAGGCTAATGAGAAATGAGAGGAAAAGTCTTAATTCAAAATTAAATTAAATTTGCAGTTATCTAAACGTTTTCAAGACTAATTCAAACTGACTGCAGTTCACACCAAAAGTAATTGCAGTTTTCCTACACCAATGTGTAAGAATCACCACCCCCCATTATTTCATCACTTTCCTCCTCTTTAGCTCAACATTTTGACATAATAAAACATGTCTAACTGTCTTTGTGTGTATTCCTTTCATCAAGCGAAATATGAAAGACTATTGTTGAAGAACAACTTTGATCTTGGTTATAAATCATTTTATTATTTTATTTTTATTTAAAATGTTTTAAATGTTTCTAAATGCTTTATTTATTTTTAAGAGACAGAGTGCAAGCTGGGGAGGGACAGAAGATCCAAAGCGGGCTCTTTGCTGAGAGCAGCAAGCCTGATGCGGGGCTTAAACTCATGAACTGCGAGATTATAACCTGAGCTGAAGTAGGACACTCAACCGACTGAGCTACCCAGGTACTCTTTTAATTATTTTTAATGTTTATTTATCATTGAGAGAGAGAGACACACACAAAGCATGCGTGGGGGAGGAGCAGAGAGAGAGGGAGGCATAGAATCAGAAGCAGGCTTCACTCTGAGCTAGCAGCACAGAGCCTGATGCCAGCTTTGAACTCATGAACTGTGAGATCATGGACCTGAGCCAAAGTCAAGAGTCAAAGGCTTACCCAACTGAGCCACCCAGGCACCCCAATCATTCTAATTCTCTAATTTTATTCTTTTGAAATAGTACTTTTATGTAAATATTTTTTAAAGTTTATTTATTTTTGAGAGAGAGAGAGAG
>NC_043706.1:139310524-139312096 GCF_006229205.1 Suricata suricatta
TTATTTACTCACAAGACTCTCTGTTTATATTAATTTGAATCTATATCAGGTTCCTGTTGTCTTGTTAACACCTCAAACCGGCTCCATTTAAAAATACAGAGCAGGGGCGCCTGGGTGGCTCAGTCGGTTGAGCGAGCGGCTGCAGCCCAGGTCATGATCTCCCGGTTCATGGGTTCGAGCCCCGCGTCGGGCTCTGTGCTGACAGCTCAGAGCCGGGAGCCTGCTTCAGATTCTGTGTCTCCTTCTCTCTCTGACCCTCCCCTGTTCATGCGGTCTCTCTCCCTCTCTCTCAAAAAAAAAAAAAAAAGTACAGAGCATCAGCCAACAGGTCAACTGTTCTGGCTTCCGATATTCAATATTCTCTTGGTTTTCACAGTTACAAATCTCACGATTTCAGGACAGGGGCACAATTTGTTCAAATGCATTCCATAGCTTAGAACTATTGACTGGGCTTCTTGAAACGAGTGTGCCAACTAGAGACATGGTCATACTTGATTTCCATACATGCCACACTAGGAAACTTATTCACGGAAGTGAATTGTGACCAGGATCCAACTGAGGAATCAAAAGGCAAAGGAAAATGCACAGGGTGTTTCTCACCCAAAATCACACTCTGGTTCAAGGAAATATTTTCTCAAAACCGTGTTACTTAATTCTAGCTAATTCAGATCACATCTGCCATCACGTTATCCAAAGCCAAAAAAATAGTAATATTTTAACTGGAACTTCGTATCAAACTTTTCCAAGTTTTATAATGAGGCCACTTCTCTGGACTACTTGTGCAGTCTCTGCCTTCTAGTTCACAATGACTGAGCACAGGGGGGCTCTCATGGGCAATGCCATTCACCTTGGCAATGGCAAATGTATCAGAAATAAATATTTGTGCCTAAAAGCCCGTCAACTTACAAAAAAAGATTTCAGTTTTCCTGTGAGAATGAGAGAGGGCAGTTACGAACAGGAAATGTCATATGGAAAGAATACTTTATGGTACAAGTTTTCAAATTAAGACTTGAAAAAAAAAATAGATCAAGATCGGACTTGAAAAACTCACAACCAGACCCACCCCGCCCCTTTCTCTCCTGTCTTCACAGGAAATCACAAAGCCACATGTGACTTGACCTTCCCTGGAAAGCAGAAGCCGGCAGACTGGGAATCGTGAGCTCTGACGGCTCAGGTCCTGGTGACCATGACGGAGATGGAAAGCTGATGTGAAGCTCACAAAACTCAGCACTCAGCCCATGTGGCAAGGCGGAAGGAGCCGCTCACGCACAGTTAACGCCAGACTGCATCATTCCCTTAGAACGAGGTCAAATAGAAGGTTCGAGGGAATATAAATGCACATCTAAGATCACAAGAAATGGCACTCAAGGAAAGTGACTTCTCATTCACCAAGTCCTGTCCTCTCAATATTTGTGGAATTTGTGTCCCCCTCCTTCGTCCCAAAGCCATCAGCTTATTCTGAGACCTCACACTCTCTTTCGAATGATCGAGATGGCGTATCAGTGAGTGTGCTGCTCTCCACCTCCGCTCCCTCACATGTTTTCTCCGCACAACTGCCAGGGGGATATTTCC
>NC_043706.1:139312196-139381610 GCF_006229205.1 Suricata suricatta
TCCCTCCTCCCCCCGCCTCTCAGCCGACTTTCCAGCCATCGCCTGCGTGTGAACCCACAGGTGCACATACAAGGAAACAGACTTATGTATTCTTTTCAATCCTCCTGGAACTTTGCTTAGAAAATCCTTTGATTTGCCAGTCTTTGTCATTTGGGAGGTCTTAGGGTATGCCTGGTGATAATGATGTCTTTATACAGCCAGGGTAACGTTGCGTTTGAGATCTATTTATCGGAAAACACATTTTTGTATTTCCTTCCCAAATATCTCTCTTTGCCCACTCTGTGCTGTTGTCTATGTCAGGTACAAAACCTGAAGGTGCCGGATGTCACCTTTCTCCTTTCCTGCTTGAACCCTTCCAGAACAGCTATCACGGCTGATGGAAACAAAAGCGTCTGCTTCAAATAAAGGTGCATAATAATGGCTACCATCTGAAAGGTTGATTAGAATCTAGAGATTCAAGTGATTTCTAAGACAGCATGTAATAGAAAAATACGGACTACAGAACAGAAGTACCTGAGTTCAAGACTTGCTATTTTACATACTAAGTTGTGACCTTCGGCAAGTCATTTAAATTCTAAAACACTCCGATTCCTCCAGGTGTAATGTAAGAATTGTTCTCAGCTTTCTCTACTTGGCAAGTTGTGAGGCTAAAACAGCTACAAAACTATACAAAAAGTGCCTTTCTACCTATCAAACAATGTGTGGTCATAGTTCTTATTTTTCCCTGCATGAAGACATACCATTTGAATCTTGAGCAACATCTTCATTATTAGCGTAGCAGGCACGATGTTTCATACTGTAATTTATAATTTTTATTTATAATTTGTTATTTTTAACTTTCAAAAAGAAAAATAATTTTTTTCAGATTATGAACCAAATGTGTCTTCCTGCCTAGTAACTGAATTTCACATCTCCCTCATAGAGACCCAACATGTCTTTTTAGAAATTAAAAATAGTCACAATCTACTTATTGATAATTTGATGCTAGAGAGCTATTAAGAGAAACACACACACACACACACACACACACACACACACACTGCTATTACTGTCTTTTACCTAAAGAACTATTTATATTTCAGGCTAAAGAAAGTCTGACATAGGCCACTAAAAAAGCACCTGCAACAAAAATCTGAAATCTATGTATGAAGTGATATCATTTAAAAAATACACAAGTGGGTATTTCTTCACTTCTCTGAGATTTAATATTAGCAATTAATGGTCACTAAAAGTGTTATTTGCCAGGGAATGGTGAGAATCTTATCATAATTGAAAATGTTAAAAGAATTAAAATAATGGGGGAAGTACAGTAAAATTACAATAATAACAGAAGTGATAATTATGATAGCCATTTAATCGTTCAAAGGGATCAAATCCATTAAACACATACATTCATATTATCCAAAAATATTCATATTATCCAAAATATTTAAATGGTTAGGTCAAACTTCTCTTGCCAAATTTAGAATATATTATTTTTAAGGTTTTATTTATTTTTTGAGAGAGAGAGAGAGAACGAGCAGGGCGGGGAGACACAGATTCCCAATTAGGGCTCCAGGCACCAGGCTCTGAGCTGTCAATCTGTCAACACAGAGCCCGATGCGAGGCTCAAACTCGTGACCCACAAGATCGTGATCTGAGCCGAAGTTGGACACTTAACAGACTGAGCCACCCAGGCGCCCCTAGAATATATTATAATATGTCCTCTAAATCATGGAATCTCTTTAAATTCTGCTTAAAGTTTGTTCACTGCCCAGTCATGTATTGGAAAAGCAGCTATGGGATGTCAACAACTGTAGAGTGACTCTTTAGAAGAATCTGCAGAGTGAGTCCAGCACGATGCCAACAATCCGGGTTGCTGGTTTTCTAAAACTAGGCCATGGGAAATAGTTTCTTCACGGGTAGAGGAATTCAAGAACCTGGCTGTCGTAGGCCGATCTCCATCTGGCGTGATCTGAGACGTATCTAAGAGCCTGCCGCTCTGCATTAGGTACCATAGTTCAGTGTTACTTGGATATCAAGGCTAGAAGTTTCATGAAGATCCCAAAATCATGATAATGAATAAATTCATGAGTGTAATGTGACAGGTGTGTTACATTGCTGGCAGTAGCTATGTAGATAACAGATCTCCCAGGGTCCTTTACGATTTTAGAAATGCAACTTACACGAACGCTATCTTCAGTGAAAGCACGCATTAATCAGTTGTCCCGCCCTGTGTTACTAAGTGGAGTATATTTCACCATCGGCACAGACAGCATTGCACCTCTGTGGTGCCTATTAAAACTTTTAAGCAAGGCTTAATTATAAGTCAGAAAATCCTTACTCAATAGTAATATATAAGGGCACACCTCGGATAAAGTATTTGTATCTGTGGGCTGTCAGATAGCCTGGACTTAACCACCACTAAGCCAAACTCCACGGAATATGAGAATAGAGTCTCCAGAACCCATTTGCTTTTTTCAAGGTCTAAGGCAACACATTATTCTATCATCACTTGTTGCTATGTTAGGACAGACTAGCCAATCAGTGTCCTTTGCAAATGCGTCTGAGCACACACAGTCCTCATGCGGTGGGCATAAGGGAGTAGGGACCCAGATGTCTCCGAGGACAAATCCAGATGGGACACTGGGGAGTGGCCTTAAAAACCCATGGTGACTAAAAGGTCACCAGATGTATGGAGTGTGGGAGAGGGAGAGAAGAAGGAGATAAAGAGATCCTCCCTAAAGCACCAAGGCAAGCCTGAAAACAAACAAAAACTTCCATAACTCTAGAATAAATCCTATTATGTTGTTTAAATGGAGACTGAGAATAAGGCATTGGCCACAAATACAAAAACAAGAGAGGTAAAATTAAGAGGTTGATTACATTAGAGATCTTCTGATCAAAAGGTATTATTATTAATTACATTAATTTATATTAACTTATAGCCATCAATCTACATATGATTTCAAATAACCAATAAATATGTGATTATTTAGTCTTTTAAACATCTATCCAGTATCTACTATGTGCTAAGTTCTGGGTTAAATGCTAGAGATCAAAGATGACAAAGGTTCAGTACCACACTTAAAGATCTCATTATTAAGTGGAGGAACTAAAGATACCAAATATTTGACAAAGGAATTTATAATTTATTAAGGGAGTTCAAATAATGGAGAGATCAATTATAATTTTGTTTCAAACTTGAATAACTGTGCAAAATACCCTTACCACTGAGTGTGGGTAGGGGAAAGGGAGTGAAATCTTTTTTCCATTTATTCTCAACCTAAACTGGTCAAATTCCAATAAAATAAGATTCAATGTAACTTATATTTTTTAAATTGTTGAATAGTTGGATTAAATGGTTGGTCAGTCAAGGCCAGGAATATCTTCATTTCATTGCTTTCATTACTGCCCACTCCAATTTAAGGATATTTTTGTAAGAGAATTGTCCCTATGTTTAAAAAAGTATTTTCAGTCTCAGAACTGAGAGATTTTATTGCCCATAAAAGTAATTGAGGGAAAAAAAGAAAAAGAACATACAGTGATAAAGTGATTTACAAAATGTTTTATTATTTATTTTTGAGAGAAAGCGAGTGAGCACAAGCAGGAGAGGGGCAGGAAGAGAGGGAGACACAGAATCCGAAGCAGGCTCCAGGCTCTGAGCTGTCAGCACAGAGCTCAATGTGGGGCTTGAACTCACAAACTGTGAGATCATGACCTGAGCCAAAGTTGGATACTCTGAGCCACCCATGTGACCCAAAACTGCTTTTTAACATAAAGTTACATAGTTACATGACAGTGCCAATGGAGACACATTCTCCACTCTGCGAGATCCATCTAACAATGTTACCTGTTCAAGGCTTACATTCCTCCACTGAAGCCCTTATGTTATTTTGAGTATTTGTCGTAGTCACACAACAAATAAATGGAGACTGAATTTACAATTAATGCATGCACTTCTCTTTCAATAATAATTATACTCTTTCATTATCCTACTTAAAAGTTCCTCTTTAGGGAAGGTTTCTTCCTAATGTTTATAAGAACTCAGCCTAGTTGGCATTACACTACCTTAAATTTTAATGAGTTCATAACTAGTGTGGGCACCTCTCAAAATGTAGATCCTCTGAGTGCATGAAAAGGCTCTTTATTTTTTTTATTTTTTATGTTTATTTTTGAGACAGAAAGAGGGACACAGAGTGTGAGCAGGGGAAAGGCAGAGACAAAGGGAGACACAGAAGCAGGTTCCAGGCTATGAGCTATCAGCACAGAGCCCAACATGGGGCTTGAACCCACCAGTTGTGGGATCACGACTTGAGCTGAAGTCAGATGCTTAACCGACTGAGTCACCCAGACACCCCGAAAACACCCTTTATGATACAAGATCTAGCTTGTTTTGTTTTGTTTTGTTTTTTTAAGAAAATAATATTTTTCAGAGCACGGAAAGTTCCATGGCACACAAAGATGTTCTGAGCTAGGTCCTTTCTCAGCAATGGAAAGGAAAAAGGAGGAAGAGATGGATGAGGGGAAAAGGTGACTCTGACCATTGCAGCGATGTCAGCACTACAAAATACAATCTTTAAATATGCGTTAAGTTTTCAAAATATACTTATCAGCTGATAAGTGCCAATCAGAACGAGATATTGAGGATGAAGACTGAACCCTGGACAAAATCAGCACCTCTGGGAGAAGCTGGCCTGCCTTACAGAAGTGCGGTTGAGGAGGGTGAAAGGGACACGTCCACGTGGATCTGAGCAGCTTTTACAATACGTCTCTTTTGCAGCATCTATTTCTCAACCTTTACCGCAACATTATTTATGCCTTGCCTGTGGGAAATTGTCTCTCCAGGTAGAACGTAAGCTCCTTGAGACATCTGAATCTCAGTGACTGCTGTGCATAAAATATGGGCTTAATGCATATTGGTTGAATGAAATACATGAATATTTGGGGGATTCTTAAGTGAAATTCAAGCCTAAATTGAGATGAAAAATATGAAAATGCCTGGAAAGGAATATGGACTACAAACAGCCGGAAATATGCCATAAGATGCCCAATTGGATGCTTCACCCAACCAGTCTTACTTCATCGAGGAAGCACATTTTCTAAGATTCCAGACATGGCCAAGTGTTCAAACCACCATTGAGGCAGGCCTGGGAAACACAAATATACTCACAGGAAAGACAATTTTTTGATCATTTGTTTTGGTTGCTTTTATTTTAATATAAGTACCACTTTTCTTTTATGGGTAGACTCTCTCATTTCAAGGTAGTAGAAAATGCTTCAAATTGGCAATACAATGGCTAGAATTATACTATAATGTCAAAATAAATCCTATCAGAAACATTCTTGAAAACTCAATTTTAATGCAAGAGATAGGAATAAGAGATAAGAAAAAGAAAGTAGAAAGAGAAATCAAATATACATTTGAACTTTGTGAAAATAGGTTTGGATCTACAGATGGGATTTTTACTTTGTTTAAACTCAGTCGAGAAAGGATTACTTATTCATGCTGGGGGCATTGAGCTTTATAACTGAATGAACCATGCTAAGTACCTAAAAGTACTTACAGACCAAATTCTAGACAAAAATAGCTCAAATAAAGAAAGCAGACCACAGACTTCCAATCTCCTACCCTCAGTAGCTCTGATATTCCTCTGAGTTAAGGGACAGGGATTAGAACACACAGGTGGAAGGAAACAGCAACATTGGGGAACATAGGGGATACTTCTAGTGCTGGTCCCTAAACTGTCCTGCATCAGTGGGGACCTTCAGAGAGGCCACAGTGTTACCCATATTTTCATAATTCAGGAAGTAATTGGGCAGAGAAAAAAATAGGCACTGTGTATCTGAATACCAATTGCAATCCCAAGAAGGTAAAAATCCCAAAAGAGTATCCAAGGATTCCAGATGCATTTTTGGAATCCTTGGATACTGTTTTGAATCTCTGGATACAAGAAGAAACTTGTTTTTCTCAATCATTAGAAAGCTACAAACAAATAATATATTTAATGTTGTTCGTTTTAAAATTAACTGGATATTTTGACAGTATGCCAAACTATGTCACACTTCTCTAATCTTCAAGAGAAAAGCATTTATTGGGAAAAAATAAATTAGCTTAGGAAAATTATGTGTATATTTGTTTAGGAAAAGCCTTGAACAAAGAGGTTGAATTTTAGATGCTGATAATTCAACTGCAAAACAGGTAAGACTATGCCAACAAACTCAATAAGCAAGTGAAATAAACACATATGAGAAAGACACAAACAACTGGAATTTATTCAAGAAGATGTATACAATCTGAAGCAAACTCTAACAAGTAAAGATATTGAATTAGTAGTTTTAAAACTCCTAGAAAAAAGGGAGGCCCAGGACCTGATGGAATTGCTGGCAAATTCAATCAAATATTCAACTGATTTTCAACAAGGTGTCCAAGAAATTCAATGGCAAAAGAATAACATCCTCAACAAATGACAATAGGACAACTCAACATTCACATGCCAAAGAAAAAAGTTGAACCCTTACTTCACACTACGTATAGAAATTAAATCAGACAGAGCAGAGGCCTACATGTTAGGGATAAAACTATAAACTGCTTTCTTAGAAGAAAACTTAGGAGTATTAGGACTTTGGGTCTGGGAATAGTTTCTTAGATATGACACCAAAAGACGAATTGAAGGGAAAAAAGAAAACACCGATGGACTCAACTTCAACTTTTGTGTTTCAAGAACACATCAATAAAGTGCAAAGGTGACCCACCAATGAGAGAAAATACTTACAAATCACATGTCTCATAAGGAATTTGTATCTGGGATATATGAAGAACTCTTACAACTCAACAGAAAGAAGGCAGATAACCCAATTTTTAAAAAAAATATACATTTCTACAAAGAAGACATACAAAGGGCCAATAAGCATATGGAGAAATGTCCAGCATTGTTATTCATTAGGGAAATGCCAGTCAAAACCACAAGATATTACTACTGACTGACTAGACTGGCTAAAATTAAAAGCACACAAACAATGAATGTTGGAAGGAAGGTAGTTTTTTGCTGGCAGAAATGTAAACTGGTGTAGCCACTTTTGGCACACTTATGCCCACAAGAAGCCTTGGACAAGCTTGTACAAGAATGCAGAGCTCATGCCTAGAGGTAAGGGCACATTACATTTTGTATACTTTCTATTCATTGTTACTATGTTGTAATAAAAAGAAGTAATAGTGAATTAGTTAAAGAAATGGCCAGTTGAAATTTATCTCTAGGAAGAACTTATATATAGTTTATTTACAAGTATTTCTGTCTTAATCAGTATTAGAGAGAAGTATTCTGGAGCCTCCAGAGACTCGACCTCATAGTCTTGGGTCCCAACATGATTACCTACATCCTCTTAGTGGTAGAAAATAGTAGCTGGAATTAAAAGGAAATAAATCAGGCAATAGCATTACTGAAGATGTAACTGGTTTGGTCTACATTCCACTCACTTGTGCCTATATATTATTCACTAAACTCAATATAGAAGAGTGAGAAATTTTCTCTATTTTCTAATTTTATAAGATTTCTCTTTCCAGTCAATTCTAAATAGAGTACATCACGAAAGTTCTATCTATATGATGATATTACTTACATATCATTGACATATACTGGGATATAATAAGACCTCCTTAAAATATCTCTTAAACACCTCTTGAAAAATATATATTAGAAATATCCCACCTTGTTAAAAAAACTCTTCATTTCTCTCACTATATTTTCTTTTTATATAGCACATTACTGCTATGTGATTATAAACATTTATTTAAATTACAAGAGGAATTACGATTTTACTATATTTTATAGTTATATGACATGACACAAATGTGCTATCATAGTTTAAAAATCAATTCTCACAAAAAACACATAATTTACATCGTATAACTGTTTTGAACAAGACAGAAATGAGAAAAAATGGAACAGTTATGTGCAATTAGTATAGTTTACTAATAATGCTCATGCTTCCCCATTCAGCTTATGAAGGCTTTTTTTAAAACACTGAAGCCAAAAGTTACTATCAGAACCATTAGACTCACGTATAAAGGCATCGATATAGAAAGTGTAAAAAGTCTAGGATCAGGGATCCTGGTAAATAACTGACTTGATAGAAATCCTCCATGGTGTTTTTGGAACATTTTTTTTTCTTCACTAAAACAAACATCACGAGGAAAGCTGAATGCACTCTGAGTACCCCATCATACCACGTGCTATGTTTTGTTTAGTTTTATGGGTAGAAAAAACAAAAGCTCACCTAGTTTAGTTATTATCCCTGTAAGTAATAAATGTTGTTTTTATGGGGGAACATTCATGGTATGTAATTATTATAAAAATATAAAGAAGACCATGTTTGGTGTAAACTATCATTTACAATTAAGTTCCCATCCATATTGTAAGTCTGTCACTCTGTTGACAGGTGCATTATCAGTGTGGTCTTCTGAAAGCACGGAGTAAATAAATATGCAAATAATGATCACACTCCATATTTTTAAAAGATGTAAGCTATAGCAGCTAAATGAGCCTGTGTAAATACAAATACAGTAATATCACCCCTGTCTGTTTTATGCTTTACTGACCTCCACTTTGGATATTTGAAAGTGATGGGCACACATGTTCTGCACAAATGCTACCCAAAGCTTCTAACATCACTGGCCTTTCAACCATTTTCTCAAGTCTTAAAAAGTAGATATAAACATGTGAATGCTGATGGCGTGGAAAATTAGTCTTGTGGAGACACTGCATTAAAAAAAAAAAAACCCAAACACAAGACTGATGGAAAGTATAAAGTGCGTCCTACAGGGCCGGGCCGACCGCGCACGCTGCCGAGAAGTCCCTAATACTGGTTTCAGGCTCAGCTCCCGGAGCCAGAGCTCCGTCGGAAAGATGGGAACGGCCATCCGGAGGCGCTGTGCGATTCGAACCAAAAGGCTTACAGTCCTGCATTCCAGCTAATTCTGCTGCTTCTAATTCCAATGGACTTCAACTCTTATCTCTGGACGCCAGGCCCCCAGATAGGGCCTATCGCAGGAGCGCCGAGGGCCAGGGACACTCCACTCTGCGACCCGAGGAGATTAAGTGCCTGCAGATAGCCTGAGTAAATGGCTCCGGACTTGTTCCTGTCACTCTCACTAATGCTGCTGCGCTGCGAAAGGGACTGGCAAAGGTGTAACTCCTTCAGATTATTAGCTGCACTTCCCCTCCCTCGCCTCTACCCGAATTCCGGCTAAGTGCTCCTTCTGCAGAACAAAAAACTCAGAGACAGCAGCTCTTGAACTTCCTTCCCAGGGATATGAGTCGATTTGTATATTACTGGTATCACACAGACACACATTTCTCTCCTCCTTAGGATCTCTCCAGCAAAGTTCCTCCACCTCCCCCTAAGGAAGACCCTGGTTGGAATGGCATAAATTACGTCACAGAATTTAGCCTAACATGTTGAATCAGTCAGATTCCACCTCAAAAGTCGGCGTATCTGAAAGTAAAAGGATCTAGCGGCCAGTATGCAGGGTAGTTCTACTCTCCTCTACCGGCCTAAATATTTATTTTAAAATGATCACAGCTGGCACGCCTGATTGGTTCAGTCAGTTAAATGACCGACTTCAGCTCAGGTCATGATCTCAGAGTTTGTGAGTTCAAGCCCCACATCGGGCTCTATGCTGACAGCTCAGAGCCTGGTGCCTGCTTCCAATTCTGTGCTTCCTTCTCACTCTGCCCCTCCCTCATTCGTTGAAACACTCATTGGGAATTAGGTTTAAATGTCCCAGAATTCTTGATGATTTGATTATACATCCACATTTCTCTCTCTTTTTTTAAGTTTATTCATTTATTTTGAGAGAGAGAAAGAGAGAGCAAGCATGCAGGGAAGGGCAGAGAGAGAGAGAGACAGAGAGACAGAGAGAGAGAGACACACAGAGAGAGAGAGAGACACACACAGAGAGAGAGAGAGACACAGAGAGAGAGAGAGAGAGAGAGAGAGAGAGAGAGAGAGAGAGAGAGAATCTCGAGCAGGCTCTGCACTGTCAGCCCAGAGCCTGATGTGGGGCTTGAACTCACGAGCAGTAAGATCATGAACTGAGCCAAAATTAAGAATTAGATGCTCAGTTGACTGAGCCTCCCAGGCAGCCCAATTACGCATCTGTTTCTCCCTGGGCTGGATTCCCTGAGAGCAGAGACAACGGCACGATGTTTCTTGCTTGTCCTATACTTCACCTTGGTGGACTCTCCCTACACGGTCAGTGAGTAAATGAAAAGGTGGTCAAGAAATGCCTTAAGCGAATCAATCAGAGGATCTACTGGGCTCCACAGACTCATTCAGAGACAAGCTGAGCTTGAGAATGCAGGAGAGTGCGCAAAGGTAGGAACGGGCAGAACCTGGAGACCATAGGAAACTGGGGGCCAAAGGTCAGAATAGCCAGTGTGTCAAGACTCCAGTAAAACACAGGCAATGCAAGTGAAGAACAAGGCGCTGACGTCAGGAACCCACAAAGCGGCCCTGTGGCCGTCTGTGACTTGGTTGTAGGAAGAAGCTCAAGTGATTTAGGAATGGAGGGGCAGAGGGTTAGGGCCATCAGCTCTGAGTTACCTTATGATGGTTTAGATGACGGAGTTATTTTTTTATGTATTTTATTTTCTCCAGTTTACCCTTTGACTGTATGAGAGGGAAGTACCCTTAGTGAAAGGACTTTACAAATACAGCGTTCCTCGTGTGATGGGAGAAATGTGTGCAGATCCGTACCCTGGCGATATCTAAATTGTCCCGCTCTCCTGGCCACATGGTTTTACTTCACATTGTTAGTTCCCATTTGCTTTGTAAAAAAAAAAAAAAAAAATTGTGGTAAAATTTACTTTCTTTTACAACATAACCCTAGCCCATAATTTTAACCATTCTCAAAATGAAATATATAAGTTTAGGAAAGAATATTCATCTTTTAAATATATTTTGAAATTTCCTATTGAAAAGAAAATATTATGAAGCCTTTTATGTTGTATATGTCCAGAATTTTATGATGGTGTGTATATCAAATAATATTTAATAATATATCAAATGATATGGTATAATGTAAATATCAAATAATACTCACTGAGAACTTTATGAACTAGGCATTTTTTATTAGGCCCTGTGGAGTTTGCATTCTCGGGGACAGTGAGTAAGATAGGAGGGGACAGTGGTGATATTTGATTGTCTGGTGATACGTGATAAGAAAAATAAAGATAGATGATGATGATGATAGATTGACAGATGCTGTGAAGAAACCCAAAGGAGACCAAAGATGACTGAGTGGGGCCGAGGGGGGTATGCCATTTTAGGTAGGGTCATCAGCGAGTGCTTCTTTGATAAAGTGGCCTTAAAATTGTTGCAAGTGAATTACAGCGATACGTGAGTTTAATTTTTCTAGAGTTAGGTCAGGTCAAGAGTATATTTTAAAAGAAATAGGATCCTGGCCACAAACATGTCATTGCAGACATAAATCAGTCCTCATGAGACCCATTCACCTCTAGGACTTTCTTTAAAAATCAACAAGGTGAGCAATTTGTGAAATTCAGGGTCTCCTTTATTGCCATTGCAGGGAGGGCCTTAGGGGTAAATGTAGGTAGGAAGCTGATTTGCATGATCCTTTCAACCTTGAACTGGTGGTATGTAGAACACGGCATATTTTGAGAAGGCATTTAAAAATATTAGTCCATTTATTTACAAAAGAAAAACACTCAATACTGAAAGATTTTAAAAGTTTACATGGGTATGTGAATTATTTTAATTTAAAATACAATAAAAACTTCAGCAGTTCCCATCATACGAGCTATTTATTTGAAAACTAATGTGATAAATTTCTATACTTCGCTCTGCTAACTCCTACCCCTGTATCTCTGTGCAATGTTCCTGATACCTGCCCTTTAGATCCGTATTTGCTCATTTTGCATTTATTTTCAAAGGCTCTCGTAAATTCAAAGAATGGATGCAAGCTAAATGTCTAGGAAAACTGCTGGTGTCAGAATGGTTTGATGGAAAGATGTGGGCTTCAGAACTGGACGTAAGTGGGTCTTATGCCACATCAAACGATGTGGGGCTTTGAGACCTTGGGCAGTTTATTTCCCTCAATGGCTCACAGTCCTCTCGTCTGCAAAATAAGGACCGTGACACCTCACTGAGAGTGTTAGAAGAGGAAGTGAAGGACAATCATGTACGTACACACACAGTGCTTGGCAAACATGTCACCTGAACAAGAGGCAACTCTTAGTGGATGGGTTCAAGGGTACGGAAAGATGTGTCCATGAGAAGTGTCCCCTTTGACTCTTTTGTCTGTACAGCTGACAAATTTCATAAGTTAGGTAAATGGATGACTATAGCCATGAAGATATCTATACACTTAGAGATTATAATATTTGTTCTTTTCTACCACTAATAAAAGATTATACTCCAAAGATTTTGTCTTCCTGAACTTTAGGCTGCACCTGTAAAATTCTTCTGGAAAATCCAAGTTCCCTCGTACTCCATTCATTGGTCTCTAAAAATTAGTTATAAATTATTGATATTTAATCCTCCAATGGCATCTAATTTTTTGCTGTGGTTACAGACGCACAGGCAAATAAAACCACATGAACCCATTTTTTCCCAACTAATCCTTTAATAAACATTGTAGGGTCAATCAAAATTCAACTCATTTAGGTGTGTGCTTCCCTTAGAAAGCACTTCTTTTGGATGACTATCCCTACTATAACTGGTAAGATTTATTTTTCTCAGCAAAAACACATAACCATCTCTCAAAATACAGCTAATGTGTCTGTATAAAAGATCTTAAAATATTACATAAAAATAATACCACTTATGTAAAGGCAATTGAAAGAATGTCTAATATGTTAGAACACCTATTATGTGCAATGTATGCAAGCACACGCATACATTATCCACAGGAGTCACACTAAAGCTTTACGGAGCAGCAGTACATCCCTCTTTGACAAATGGATCCCATCAGGCCTAGGGAGCCGGGATGATTTTCCCAAATGCATATGGAGCAAGTGAGACAGACAGCATTCAAATGTGGGTCAGTGCAATTTGGAGACTTTCCAAATCATGGTGGAGGATACAGATGTTACCTGCTAAATAACTTTAATGTCTGTTCACTCACCTCCAAGCTAATCATTTCAGTCCTCTGCTTAAAAATCTTCAGTAGTTTCTACCATTGTGTAGACATCCAGGTTTTTTTAAACTAACTATACTAATCAGTTAAAAACTTGAGCCCCTTCCTCTAACATATCTTATTTGTTTATTGACAAATTTTGGTTTGCCTTACTCTAAGATATTGCATTATTTATAAAATATACACTTCTTGAGCTTTAAAAGGTGGGAAGACTGCAATGTTGAGATGATGTTACTGGTTTTTCACTATTGAGTAAGAAAGCATTAACCAGAGATTTCTTATAGTTCTCTTGGTGTTACTGACATTTTGTAAATTTCTAGATGACATCATTGAAGCCTGTCCTCAAGTTTTGGATGGTCGCTTGGTCAGAGCTCCTACCTGGCTACAGCTTAGCACTGTTATCAGCTGGCAGTGCATAGTAGAGCACTCCCTTCCAGCAAGGTCATGGTGAACAGTGAATGTGCATCCTCACCTCAAAGAGTGCCTCTTCATCGGACGGATCATAATCTCATCAGCTCTCATAAGACCACCAATAGTTTATTTGTTAATGTGGCTGGTGAAGAGTCCACACGAGAGCCTGAGGTGTCATATCACTCCTGATGTCCGTGTTTGCTGGCCTTCATGTAATCTTCAATACCGTGTTCTTTCATGAGAGTTGCTTTAGTTTCAACTAGATGTCCTTACCTAGGCTTTTGCTTTACCCACAACTATTTGTAGTTTACTATGCTTACCATATAATCTCTCAGGTCAGGTCTGTGTTCAAGCTGAGTCCCCTACCTAGACTATTCGTCCCTCTTACCTATCCAGATTATTCCTACTTATCCTGTAGATAAAGTCAGATTATGGATGGGTTGGAAGACCTTTCTTCCTTCTACTTGGAAGAGTTAAGGTTAACTTGTTCAAAATCTCTGTAGGATGGTCTGAAAAGAATTTTACTCTGTAAGTCCAGGGGAGAGGCTTGGAACCCAACCAGAGTCCCCACCAACAACCCTAGAGAAGGAAGTGAGGGGGAGGGGGGATGAGTGTTGAATGAGGCACACCTTATCTGCCATTATGACTAATGTGCAAACTTTGGAGTAATTTTTGAACACAGATAATTCAAAGCAAAGATAGGTCATACATTTTTAAATGTGCTGTATCTTTAATAAATGTTTATTGGTTTGGGGGGATTTGGGAACAAGAGTGCATTTACTTCCTTCTAAACAAAACTAATCGATGGTAGCACACATTTTTCTTTACTACTCCCAAGTACAGTATAATTACAATTTGAATCTACACTTTCTTTAAATTTAGCTCAAAGTTTCCACTGACTTACTTATGGCCATTTGCACTCATTCCTAACATTATGGTTATGAGCTCTTTTTTGAAAACTGTTTCTAGTGACCTTGACCTATTTAGGGCATTTAAAATTATTCTAAGGGCTACCAAAAAATACGGGCTTTGGTCTGCCTGGCCAGTTGTGTTAAACTTGCAATTTCTCTGTAACTTAATTAAATTTTATACTGCAACAAGTTAAACCACATTTATTAAAAGTCAACTTTTGATAGAAACATGCTTCTCTCTGGAGAAATGGTCCTTCAAGACCTGGGAATGTGTCACCCCAAAGACTCTTGGCATTTTTAGTTTTATCAATTCTTCTAATGTCTTTAATGAGGATTCCTGGTATAAAGCAGACAACAGGATAATGCTTTATTGAAATGTTCAGTTGAAGTGTAATACTTATATATATTTTTTGTAACCTGAAACTTAGAGTTGCAAGTATGATTTAAAGAACTACTTTTTGAGAATAAGTTGCTGACATACCCTATTGTGCCTGAAAACTTTAGTGTATATATTCACAAACCATTCTCTTAACTAATCTCAGTCCATTCATCCAAATCAGTAATTAATATTGATACATTTTTATCATTGAACCTTCAGGTCTCATCTAAGCTTTCTAAATTGTGGCTTTCCAAATTGTAAGCTATATAATGCTAATTATCATGAGCTAATAATCATGCAATGCATTTAGTTGTCATTCCTTTTTAGATATTTCAGGAATTTAGTCTGGAATTGTTCCTTGGTTTTTCCATGACTATCACAACCTTGGCATTTTTGGATATTACTAGAGTCACTCTATAAACTATCTGGATTCATCTGTTATATCTTCATGGTTCCAAATGTGCATCTTTGGCACGAACACCACAGGAGCGATGTTGGAGATGTTGGATCCTTTCCATCGCATCTCATTAGGAGGCACACGGATCTAACTCTCCCACCTCTGACGAGGTTCACGTGGATCACTTATCTAAGGTAGCACATGTCAAATTTCTACACTGCAAATGTGTCCCCTGCAATTAGTATTTATTTTATAGGTGGGTATTTTGAAATGATATAACTGTCCTGTTTCTCATCAGATTCACAATTTATTCAGTATGGACCCATGGATTCCTAGTTTATTTTATGGGTTAATTAATTCTGTTACTATCATTATTTCGAGGCTTCAAAATATCCCAGATTGAGCCAGTTGGAGCCCGTACAAGTTGGTTCCTGTGTCCTTTTCTCACATGTTCCCTAACATTCTTTGAGTACTTCCTTGCCTTCTGACACAATAAGATGCTCCAAACTGACTCAGTCCTGGAAAATGGCATTTGGAAACCAAGACTTAGCTGTTAGGCACACTGACTGCTACTGATATCATTGCTTCAAGGTCCTCCTGGCAGAGCAAGCTGATGAATAGGTGTGTGTGTGTGTGTGTGTGTGTGTGTGTGTGTGTGATACACATTAATAGCTATTTCATTCTACGTTTACTTCTCTATTTATAAGTCATGAAGTCATACCAATACCTCAAATTCCAATAAAATTCTAGAGGGTTTATTCTTGCTCTTTCCCTATTCGTAACTATTCAATGACAGAGAAAAACCTGGCTACCATTACCCTTAATGAACTTGCTTATTTATGTGATTAGTCCCTCTGTTTGTTACTATAGTTCATCCCTGCAGTCACTCCCTCCTTCACATGGGTGCCATTTCCACCCACCTGGGCACTGATATCTCCCAATAGGGCACTCTTCCGTGTGGCTGCCCTCCCCACTCTGCTCAGGATCTGTCTTCCCATGCCAGGCTCCCCGCCTTGTGACTGCACCTCTCAAGATGTTGGCTCTCAAATCCTGCACCAGGCCAGCCACTCCCCCACTCGGGGTCTTGTGTCCCAGCATTGGAGCATCACATTGTGTCCATGCACTTGTCATTCTGTTCAGGTTTCAAGAACCACCTGGGGTAGACCACATACATTGATGTTCTTCCTCTCTCTGTTTTCAGACCAAAATCTAGCTCTGGGGAACCCTGGCTTCCTACCCTTCATTACTGCAAAAGAATACCTTGCATTCTGTCTGGATTTTGAACTGAACTGTTCAGATAGGAAAGGAAAAAACAAGAGAGAAAAGGAAAGATGGAACTATCACATTAAATACAACATCCAAATGACAAGAAGGGGTCCAAATTTCAGTAGTAATGCAAATAACTGAAGTGACAATTATAGAGCACAGAAACCTGAAGCCTGGCTAAATTTGCATATTGATAAGCCATAAAAACAAACAGCAATGACCAGTAACATCCAGCTAGGCTCCTTGAAAAATTTTTCACAAAGTATCTCATTACTATAATCTTAAAGTATAAGAAAAATGAAACACTCTTTAAAGTAAAGGAACTCAGATATTTAAAAATTTTCGTGGACTTCTCGTGTTGCACCCTGGAGATTATATTAACAGATTTTGAAAAAAAAAATAAAAAATACGAGCGTGTACTCATTTTCTATAAAAGATTTGTGCCTCATTCCAGATAGCAAGTTGAAAAGGTGGTTGTAGGGCTGCTGAACCACAGAGCCCAATCTCGGGAAGAAACGGGGCACCGCCCACGGTTGATGAAGAACATTAGAGACGGGAGTGGGAGATGGAGCCATTTCTCACTGAAATCCTCACCGTGTGCCATAGGTACTCTAGGGCTCCCAAGTTCAAAGACTCAGATAAATATACACTAAAGTAGCCAAAGGGACAGAGACAGAATTGCTTCCCTAACCCTCCCTCCTCCGGAAGTACCAACACCTAGCTACACTAGTATCTACGACCTGAGCGACGACACGTTCCACATACACCACAGTCACTTCCGGAAGCTCTCCGGTCTCTCTGGAGCACAGACAACATTGACATTGACATTGACGCACAAGAAAACTTCAGAGGACAGAAGCCCAAACCCGTGAGTAAGAGCAGTTCCCAGGCATCGCAGGAAAGCTGTGCCAGCACGGCGCACCCCTGCACAGAGACCCAGCGGAAAGTTAGAGACGGTCCTTGCCCTGTTCCTCCTTAATTACAATGGATATGCTTTCAAAGGTAGTCTCAATCTCTATGAACAAAAATATACAAAAAATTCACTGAAAGATTTTTATTGGCAAAATTTGCCTTCCATTTGACCCCCGCATTATTTATATTTCGAACCTTACCTTGTGCCAGGAACACCACAGGTAAATCTCGCCAGGAAACATGTATTTTTTCACAAGGACTCATTCTTGAGGTGAGGTGGTGCAAGATGGCGGTGTAGGCAGATCCTGAACTCACCTCCTCCCACGGATGCAGCAAATCTATAGCTATATGTGAAAAATAGCCGAACTGCTCCTCCACAACAAAGTATAAAAGGGTCCCACTGAGAGGGGTCTTGCCCAAAACCCCATGTCAGGTACAGCAGCCCATGATTGAGAGAGATCTCAGAAGAATACGAGCTTTTCCCTGAGGGGTGAGGGGTGTGTGCCTCACTTCAGGTCCCTCGACCCTCAGGAATTGCACCAGAGAGATGAGCCCCTCAAACTGGCCTGGTATTGAAAATCAGTGGGGCTCCCGTGCAGGAGAACCATGGAGCTACAGGGAAATAACCCACTCTTAAAGGGCTCACACACAAGCTCCCCTCCTTGGACTCAGCCCACAGCAGCAATTTAAACAGCACCTCGACTGTATGTGAAGGAGCCCAACTCGCTAATTTAAGGCTGAGGCAGGAGCCTGCTGGGACTCTCTCTAGGGATGCAAGCCCTATGGGTTGCCATATTTTAGTTCTCATTCTACCTTCTTTGTGCTAGTGCTGGCTGGTCCCATTTTGACACTGTCCCTCTAACCAGCTAGTGCCAGTGGGCACCCCTGCTGGGTGAGCACCGGACTTCCCTGTGCGGCAGCTGGGGCCCTGCCCCAGGGCATGGTCTCGGTCGGCCCACACAAGGTATGCCCCTGGAGCACCTGCATCTGATGGCCAGGAGAACCGCACTTTGGGCCCAAAGGTACATCTCCTAGGTAAGGACACGCCTTAAGACCGGGAGAGACTGGTTTGCCTGACAGATAGAAACAAAAACAATGTCAGGCAAAATGAGGAGACAGAGGAATCTGCTCGAGTGAGAGAATAAGATAGAAACCTCAGAAAAGGACCTTACAGGAATGGACATAAGGAATCTACCCAATAGAGAGTTCAAAGCAATGGTCTTAAAGACAGTCACTGAACTTAGAAGAAGAATGGATAACTTAAACAAAGAGTCAGGAAATACAGGAAAGAAAGAAACAGAAGTCACAGAGCTGAAGAATATAGTAGATGAACTGAAGAATATGCTAGGGGGATCAACAGCTAACTAGACGAAGGAGAAGATCAGATCAGCAACCTAGAAGACAGAGCTGTAGAAATCACCTAAATGGAGGAGCAAGAAGGAGAAAAAGTCATTTTCAAAAAGGGTTTTGTTTTCTTTTTTAAGAAAAGAAAATAGCTTAATGCACCTATATGGCAACATAAAGCAGCGTATCATTTATATTATAGGAGTCTAACAAGGAGAAGAGAGAGAGAAAGGAACAGAAAACTTATTTAGAGAAATCGTGGCTGAAAGCTTCCCTAACTTAAGAAACTTCAGGTCCAGAAACCACAGAGTGTTTCAAATAAGATGAACCTCAAGAAGTCCACAGCAAGACATATTATATGTTAGGTGTTAAAGAGAGAATCTTAAAAACAGCAAAAGAAAAACAACTTTGTTACGTACAAGGGAGTCTCCCACAAGACTATTAGCTGCCTCTTTAGCAGAAACTTTCAGGCCCGAAGGGAGTGGTATGACATGTTCAAAGTACTGAAGGGAAAATGAAAAAAAATCTACAACAAAAAACAGGAAAAACACAAATTCAAACAAAGAATACTAGAACTGCAAGGTTATCATTCAGAATTGAAGGGAAAATTAGGAATTTTCCAGAGACACAAAAGTTAGAAGAGTTCATCCCCACTAAATCAGACTTACAGAAAGTGGTAGAGGGGTTTTTAGGTAGAAAAGTAAAGGTATTAATTAGTAATAAGGAAACATATAAAAGCAAAAATTGGGTAAAGGCAAATACCGAATAAAGGTAATGGAACCGATAACTAATAAAGTTAGTATAAAGGTTAAAAGACAAAGTATTAAAATTAACCGTTAATTATAGTAATGAATTAAGGGAGGCAAAAATAGAAATAATGCATTATATTTTACAAAATTATAAATAATGCATTAAAACATAATATGTAAAGAAGGATAAAATGTCTAGTTTTTAGAAGGCTCAGGTTGCTATCAATTTAAATCTATATATGTGTGTGTGTGTATATAAAGAGAGAGAGAGAGAATGAGAGAGGATGTTTTATGTGAACCTCATGATAACCACAAAGCAAAAATCTATATAAATGCATACACAAAATATACTGATAAAGGAATATAACTAAAACAGTCAAGAAAGTCATCAAATCATAAAGAGCATAAGAGAGGCAGAAGACAGAGAAGAAATACACATACAGCCAGAAAACAATGAAAACAATGGAAATAAGTTACATACCTATCAGTACTTACTTTAAAAGTCAATAGACTAAGATCTCCAATTAAAAGATAAGAGAGTGACTGAAAGGATGAAAAAACAAGAGCAATCTATACGCTGCCTGCAAGAGATGCAGGTCAGAAGTAAAGATAGTACAGACTGGAAGTAAAGATGTAGAAAAAGATATTCTATGAAAATGAAAATGATAAGAAATGAACAAATCAAGGGACTATAGATGCTGGCGAGGGTGTGGAGAGACGGGCACCCTCCTACACTGTGGGTGGCAATGTAAGCTGGTGCAGCCGCTCTGGAAAACAGTGTGGAGACTCCTCAAAAAACTATCCATAGAACTCCCCTATGGCCCAGCAATAGCACTGCTAGGGATTTACCCAAGGGATACAGAAGGGCTGATGCATAGGGACACATGTACCCCAATGTTCATAGCGGCACTGTCAACAATAGCCAAAACATGGAAAGAGCCTAAATGTCCATCACCTGATGAATGGATCAAGAAGATGTGGAATATATTTACAACGGAGTATTACATGGCAATGAGGAAGAATGACATATGGCCATTTGTAGGAAAGTGGATGGACCTTGAGGGTGTCATGCTAAGCGAAATAAGTCAGGCAGAGAAGGATAGATGCCATATGTTTGCATTCATAGGTCTAACAGGAGAGACCTGGCAGGGGACCATGGGGAGAGGAAGGGGGAAAGAGAGCAGGGAAGAGTGAGGGACACAGATCAAGGGAGACTACTGAATACTGAAGATGAACCATGGACTGAAAGGGGAGGGGGAGGGAGGGAGAGGGTGATGGTCATGGTGGGGGGCACTTGTGGGGAGAAGCACTGGGTGTTAAATGGAAACCAGTTTAACAATAAACTATTATATAAAAAAAGAAATGAAATAAAAAGAAAATTATAAGAATGCTATCTTCATATTAGACAAATGGATTTTAAAACAAAGACTTAATTAAAGGCAAGGAAAGGTACTACATAATAAGAAGTCAATCCGAAGCAGATAACATTCGTAAATACTTCTGCACCCAACACAGAACACCTAAATATATAAATCAAGTATTAACAGACCTAAAGGGAGTAATTAATAGCAATTCAGTAAGGGAATTCAATACCCCACTTACATCAGCAGATAGATCATCTAGATAGAAAGTCAAGAAAGAAACAATGGTCTTATATGATACAGTTTTGACCATGTGGCCTTAATAGATACACATAGAATATTCCATCCAAAAGCAGCAGAATGCATATTCTTCTCAAGTGTGCCTTGGCGCATTCTCCAGAATAAATCATATGCTAGGCCAAAAAACAAGTATCACTGAATTTAGGAAAATTGAAATCATATCAAGCCTTTTTTCTACCATAATGATAAGAAACTAAAAATCAACTAAAAGGAAATTAAAAAAACACAAATATGTGAAGAGTAAACATGTTATTGGACAACCAATGAGTCAATGAAAAAAAATCAAAGAACTCAGAAAAATGCTTTGAGACAAATTAAAATGGAAATACAACAGTCCAAAAATATATGAGATGTAGCAAAAGCAGTTGAAAGAGGAAAGTTTATAGTAGTTCAGGCCTATCTCAAAAGATAAGAGAAGTTTCAAATAAAAAAATCTAACTCCATACCTAAGGGAACTTAAAAAAAAAAAAAAAGGAGAAAGCCCAAAGATCAAGAAAACCAAGAGCCAGTCCTTTAAAGAGAAAACCAGTTGATAAACTTTGAACTATAATCACCAAGAAAAAAAAATGAGGACTCAAGTAAATAAAATCAGAAATGAAAAAGAAGTTACAACTGATAGCACAGAAATACAAGGATCAGAAGGGACTGCCATGGACAACTATATGCCAACAAACTGGACAACCTAGGGAAAAAATGGATAAATTTCTAGAAACATACAATCTTCCAAAGCTAAATCATGAAGAACTAGAAAATAAGAATAGACTAATTATTGGTAAAAAGATTGAGTCTGTAGTAAAAACTCTCCCAACAAACAAAAGTCCAGGGCCAGATGGCTTCATTGATGAATTCTAAAAATCAGGATTTCACCCTTACACTCCTCAATCTCTTTCCAAAAATGGAAGAGGACCGAATGCTTCTGAATTCATTTCATGAGCCCAGCGTTACTCTAATACAGAAACCAGTCAAAGACGCCACATAAGTGAAAATTACAGGGCAACATCCCTGGCGGATATAGATACAAAAATCTTCAACAAAATCGTAACAAAATGAGTTCAACAAATACATTAAAAGGATCATACAGCATAATCAAATGGGATTTATTCCAGGGATGCAAGGATGGTTCAACATCCCCAAATCAATCAAAGTGTTACACCACATTAACAAGTAAAAACATCATATGATCATCTCATTCGATGCAGACAAGATATTTAAGAAAAAATTCAACATCCACTTATGATAAAAACTCTCAACAAAATTGATATAGAGGGAATGTACCTCAATATGATAAAGGCCATATATGACAAACCAACAGCTAACCTCATAATAAACATTGAACAGCTGGAAACTTCCCCCTAAGAACAGGAATAAGAAAAGGATGCTCACTCTTCTTACTTTATTTAACATAATATTGGAAGTTCTAGCCATAGGAGTTAGTTAAGGAAAAGAAACAAAATACATCCATATTGGAAAGAAAGAAGTAAAACTGTCAGTGTTTACAGGTAACATGATATCATATATAAAAAACCCTAACCAGTCCATTAAAATGCATCAGGATTAATAAATTCAGTAACGCTTCGGGATATAAAATTAATGTAAAAAATATGTTGCATTTCTATACACTAAATATAAACTATCATAAAGAGAAGTTAATAATCAAAAAGAATACAAATGCATTTACAACTTCATCAAAAAGAAAAAAAATCCCTGGGAACAAATTTAACCTAGGAATCAAAAGATCTGTACACTGAAAAATATTATAAACTGATTAAAAAAAAACCTGAAGAAAACACAAATCAGCGAAAATACACCCCACGCTCATGGTTTAGAAAAATAAAAATTGTTTAAAATGTCCATACTATCGGGGCGCCTGGGTGTCTCAGTTAAGTCTCCAATTTTGGCTCTGGTCATGATCTCACAGTTTGTGAGTTTGACGCTCGTGTCGGGCTCTGTGCTGACAGTTCGGTGCTTCAGATTCTGTGTCTCCCTCTCTCTTTCCTCCTTCCCCACTTACACTCTGTCTTTCTCAAAAATAAATAAATATTTAAAAAATAAAAAAAATAAAAATTAAATAAATGTCCATACTATCTAAAGCAATCTACAGATTCAATGCAATCACTATCAAAATCCCAATGGGATGTTCCACAAAACTAGACCAAATAATTCTAAAATTTGCATGGAATACAAAAGACGCTGAATAGACAAAATGATTTTGAGAAAGAACAAAGTTGGAGGTACCATGATTTCTGACTTCAAACTATACTACAAAGCTATAGTAATCAAAGGAGTACCGTACTAGCATAAAAACAGATACCTATATCAGTGGAACAGAATAGAGAGCCCAGAAATTAACCAAAAATGTATGACAAAGGAGCCAAGAATATACAATGGGAAAGACAAGTTCTTCAATAAATAGTGTTGGGAAAACTGGACCACCATATACAAAAGAATAAAACCATACCATATCTTACATAATACACAAAAAGTACCTCAAATTGGATTAACGACATGAATGTAAGACCTGAAACCCAAAGCTCCAAGAATGAAAAGCTTCTTGACATTGGTCTTGGCACTAAATTTTTGGGCCTGACTCCAAAAGCATAGGCAAAAAAGCAAAAATAAACAGGAGGGACCACACCAGACTAAAAAGCTCTGCACAGCAAAGGAACCCATCAACAAAACAAAGAGGCACTCTACTGAATTGGAGATAATATATATCCAAGAAAGGGTTAATATTCAAAAAATATAAAGAGCTAGGGGTGGCTAGTTGGCTCAGTCAGTTAAGCGTCTGGCTTTGGCTCAGGTCATGATCTCATGGTTCATGCATGGGTTTGATCTCCGTGTCGGGCTCTGTGCTGACAGCTAGCTCAGAGCCCGGAGCCTGCTTCAGATTCTGTATGTCCCTCTCTCTCTCTGACCCTCCTCTGCTCGTGCTGTCTCTCTCTGTCTCTCAAAAATAAATTAAAAACATAAAAAATTAAAATATATAAAGAGCTAAGACAGCTCCAGAGCAAAAACAGAAACAAAATTCTATTAAAAAATGGGCAGAGGATCTAAACAGACATTTTCCCACAGAACACACACAGATAGCCAACAGGCACAAGAGCTGTTCAATATCACTAATTATCAGGGAAACACAAATCAAAACCACAATGACATAACATCTCATACCTGATAGAATGGCTATTATAAAACAAGACAAGAAATTCTAAGTATGGAGAAAAGGGAACGCTTGTACAATGCTGGGCAAGTGAAAACTGATGCAGCCGCTATGGAAAAACAGTATTGAAGTCCATCAAGAAACTAAAGATAGAACAACCATATGATTCAGCCATACCACGTCTGGGTATTTGCCTGATGAAAAGGAAAGCACTAATTCAAACAGGTATACTCACCTCGATGTTCACTGCAGCATTATTTGCCAACGCCAAGTATGGAAACAACCTAACATGCATTGATGGAGGAGCAGATCAAGAAGATGTGGCATATATGTGTGTACACACACACGCGCGCGCACACACACACACACAATGGAATACTAGTCAGTCATAAAACACAAGGCAATCCTGTGCTACCACAGATGGACCTTGAGGGTATTATGCTTAATAAAAATACGTCAGACGAGAAAAGCAAATGCCATATGATTTCACTTACAGGTGGAATATAAAAACAAACAAGCAAACAAACAAAACAAAAGTCATAAATACAGAGAACTGATTAGTGGTTATTAGGGGAGAAGGCAATAAATTGTATGGTACCAAATGGTAACTAGAATAATTGTGGTGAGCACTTTGTCGTGTATACAGAGATTGGGTCATTATGTTGTACACCTGACACTAATTTAATACTATATACTCTTGGGGCGCCTGGGTGGCTCAGTCGGTTGAGCATCTGACTTCGGCTCAAGTCACTGATCTCACAGTTCATGGGTTCAAGCCCTGCGTCGGGCTCTGTGCTGACAGCTCAGAGCCTAGACCTGCATCAGATTCTGTATCTCACTCTCTCTCTCTGATCCTCCCCTGCTTGTGCTGTCTCTCTCTCTCTCTAAAATAAATAAAAAACTTTAAAAATTTTTTAAATACTATATATTCTTTTTACCTCATTAATAAAAAAAAGAAACTCCTTCTCAGATATAGCTATAGGCCATGCATTTCGACTTGCTTTAACTAGATTTCTAAATTAAAAACTGCAATATAAATCAAGGTTTGCACCACACCTTGAAGATCCGTAGCATGTTATTTACAGCATCAACGTTTTCTGACTCTAATAATGATACAGCGGCGACTTCCAACACTGCAAGAACTGGAGAGACTATAAAATAAGAAGTTTCCCAGACACTGACTTTTCTAATTATAGAGAAAACAGTAATCATATGAGTGCCAGATGACTACTTCGAACCGCATACCCTTTCTCAGGATAAACAGCTTGGAAGTAACGGGCAAATGATCCATGCATACGTCTATAAGGGCTAAGAACAGATCAGTGGGACAGAAATTTAAAGTCATACCAATGATCTGCTCAGCAAAAATAGCATAGCACCCATTAGACCTGCCTGCCTGTGTTTAGCACATTATATTCTTGAACATCGAATGTCTTTCGTTATTTTACCACACTTCTGTCGGGTGTCATCATGGAGACACGTGTTTAAACAGCATTGTCCACGCAGAAAACCACCTATTTACCTGTCGCCAGCCTTCTCAGTTATAATGCTGGCAGCTTCCAGGTAAGCTGACAGCCCACATTTTTGGTAGGCTTATTTTTATACTTTTCTGTGTTGTGTGCTTCTGGTTAATGAAAAAAAAAAAGAGGAAAAATTCCCTTGTATCCTCAACAGATAACAAATTTACCACGAGTTCATTATAGATTTTATTTTCTGGCTTGCTAGCTTCTTAATTCATGGCACCAGAGAGCAGAGGGAAGATTAGTTTACGTAAGATTAGAGTGACATTTACACATTTTCCTCATGCAGATAGCAGTATAAAACATTTTAAATAGGAGTAACTGAGAGTTATTTTCTCCCTTCACTTGACATGCTGAAACATGTCCAAGGCAATCTTCCATTCTCCAGTAGCTTCCATAGCTAGCCAATTTCTAGTTTCAGCAGGGCATCGGCTTTCCTACAAATACAGCTTTAGTTGGTAACAGGTAAACAGGGAGCTGCGTGCAGCCTCAAATATAGTGTCTGACACCAGGCGTCAAAACCTCTTAGAAACAGTTTATTGTCTTGACTCAACTAAAGCTACATAGTTTCCCACTTTGTAGTGTTCGCGTTTTAGTCAATTCATCAGTCCAAGCCCGATCACAGCGTCTCAACATCGGAACAACATCACAACATCAAAAGAGACACCACCTCTAGCTCATCTCACCATATTTGATACCAAAGAATTTCCTTATAACATCCCTCAGCAAGGGCTAATCTGTCTCCATTACTACACTTCCTGGAATGCGGATTTAGGATTTTACTATCATCCCGTATCCTTTAATGGTTAGATATATTTTAATCATTAGAAGTGAATTCTTTATAATGAGCCAGGAGTAGCTATTTCGTAATTTACACGTTCATCCTAGATCTGTCCACAGGAGTCAGAGTTTGAATTTAGACCTTTTCTTCCTGTAACAGCTTAATGCGCTGCCTTCTACATCAGTCAGCCCCTCCCACCAGACCCCCTTCTGCTTCAAAGGGAAACCCTGCTGGTGGGACATGCGGGTTGAAGATTCCCAGCTGTGGCTTTACCACCAACATGATCTTGAAAAGTGCTGTATAGTCTCAGTTGTTAACTTAGTCTCAAGGAGATAAGCCTAGCTATCACATCTTGCAAATCAGTTTTGGCAAAAGAAGTAGCACAGAAAATATGTCAAGAAGTAGAGATTAAAAAACAGGAAAGCTTAATCCCAAAAATGGGCATTTTGCCCAAAAAAAATAATAAGGTAGACAAAGGTTTCAGATACTTGATTTAAGAGATAAAATAAATCAAATCAGACTTTAAATGAGAAACAAGTGTAGACGGAGCATAGGTTTGTTTTAGGAGGCAGCTCCTGTCTAGCGTGACTGGGATAGAAACTTGACAGAAACCTGGGAAGATGTTCCCCAACTAAAGCGAGTAAAGCGAGACACACTGCGTGAAAAAGTGTCTGCAGGAAATAAAAGAAAATGGTTTAAGTAAACAGGCTCAGAAGGTTTTATAACTGAGCTCTTTCACACTCTCAAAGACCATTATTAATATTTTCAAAAAGAAAAAAAGAAGAAGAAAGGAAGCTGCCCAGTTCACTTTATTAATTTCAAAATAAAACAGGGATAATAATTCCATTTCTCTTATGGACACATGGGAAATCCTTATTCAGAATTATAGATAATGATCAAGTAGGTTTTATCTCAAGGATGCAAGGATAGTTTATTGTCAGAAAGATCCCTATCAATGTAAGCCAGCATATGAACAAACTAAAAAGAATCACTTATTATCTCTTTCAATTTACAAAAAAGTAATTCAATCAGATTTAGTAACTTTTTGTGTTGTAAGGAAAAAGAGCCAATCAGGTACAGAAGTCTTTAACCTTTGATAATGTATCAAAAAGCATAAAATATAGAGAAATTCTGAAAGGCTACATCTTAACATTCGATGGAAAAAATCATAGGTGGTCATATTAACAAATAAAGCGAGTAAGAGGAGGTTAGAAAGGGCCACAGGCACTTCAGAAGGATGAGGGGGAAGCTGCTCTTTGGAACCAAAGAAAGGCTCCAATTCGCAACCAACTGACTCAGGAAGAGGGGGAGGTGGCAGGCAGCTTTGCCACTGTCCCTTAGAAGACAGCTGGGCTAGGGGGCTTCTTTTCTTCTTCACGTGGGTCTAGCTGCTCAAACCCTAGGAACTGTCCTCAGGAGAGAAGAGATATTTCTAGAAAAGCCTATGCTGTGGGACCAAAGCTAGGCAAAGCAGTAAAGCTGAGGCCTAGGTGATCCCAGACCTGCAGCACAGAGCAGAGAGGAAACGGAGAAAGGCATTTCCACCCACACCTAAAATGCACTAAAATGTCCTGGAAAAGGCAAAGACCTTCTGCAGTGCAGCCATTTGGGCCAGGCCCCCTGGGTTCGAATCTCATGTTCGAATCTACCACTTCCCACGTGACTCAGTGTTTCTGCCTCAGTCTCTCAGCTCCTCCCACCTGCAGGGGGCTAGCAAAAGCACCTACTTCTTCGTATTATTGAAGAGACTGAAGGAGCTAATAGAGGCAAAGCATTAGAACAAAGGGGAGATGCCTGGCACCTGAACTCAACAGGTCCCAGAGGCCTATCTGGGGCGTGGGATTTGGGTAAACAGATGCCTACAAACCGAAACGGGGAATCCACGCCACCTCCCACGTCTAATTGTTACATCATTTAGTCATAACTATTCACAAGCGAAGACTGCCACACTTTTGAGGTAAGCAAATAACATGATAAAGTAAGATCAAAACTTAAAAAGACAACAACTAATCCTGAAAGAAACAGAACTTTCAAAAACGAGATTTGTAAACTTGACAATGGAAGGGAAATCTGTACAAAAATGGCTGGGGTGCCAAGAAAGCAATAAGAGAATAAGAATTAGTTGCTAGAATTTTTTTTAAAAAATGACAAATAACCACATTAATAGAAGTATTGTTCAATAAACATAAAACAAAAATGAACCAAGAGACCAGTGCTTCTCAAAGTCTAATATTCACGTAAATGATCAGGAGACATTAAAGTACAGAGTCTGGATCGCCAGGCTTTGGGTGGGGAGGGGGGCAATCTAAGATTCTACATTTCTAACAAGCTCCCCAGTGGCATTGATGCTGCTGGTCCCTGTCCCACACTTCCAGTAGTAAGGATCTAAAAGATAAAGCCAAGAAGTTTTCCAGAATTCGGGGGAAAAGACAAAGAAATAGAAATTAAAAACAGATTTTTTTTGTTTTCTTAAACAAAAGCTAAATTTAAAAGTCTGCTAATCAGCAGAAGGTTTAATTTGCTTCTTGAGTTGGGACATCCATCTTCTCTTGCCCCCAGTGGATTGAATTATGCCCATCGGCATCAGTGAAGGTAGTCTTCTTTGCTCAGTCTACCCATAAATAATGTTTTACCAGTTATCTGGGCATTTCTTAGCCCAGTCAAGTTGACACATAAAATTGAATGCTATAATAGTAAAATAAAATTTCTTACAGTTGTACCTCAGCAAAACATAAAAATGTCAAAGGTAAGAAACAAAATAAACCAAAATAAACATGGAAACAAACAGGAGAAGTAAAGATACAAATTAGAAGAGGAAATCAAATGAGTCCATGAAAAATATCTTCAAGGAGAAAGCATACTCTATGACAACAAATTAAATATTTAATAACAAACCTTCTTAATCACAATATGATGGCATATATTTCTACCATCAATAAAAGAAATGAAAATCAACCTCTCTGAGAAAAATAGAAAATTGTAAACGAAAGGCATGAGTGTGAATCAAATGTGAAACAAACTAAAATAGGATATTTAGTAATTGATATTCTATAGTGACTTTGATGTTTAGAGGATTACTGGCTGAAACAGGTTAAGAAATATTAGAATATAATTTCTTCTTTGCAGGTCCAATCTATGACATACTTGACAGGTTGTAACTACAGCTTATTTGTTTGACTACAACAAGTCTACAACATCACTAACATCAGGAAAATGCAAATAAAAACCACAATGAGGTTTTATCACACTTGTTATAATAGCTATCATCAAGAAGACCAGAGACACGTGCCAGAGAGGATTCGTTGAAAAATTCAAAATAGAACTACAATATGATCCAGCAATTCCACTGCTGGAGACATATGCAAAGGAAATGAAAACAGGCATTTAATGAGATACATGCATGCCTATGTTTATCACAGTATTATTCACAATAGTTAAGATATGGAATTGACCCAAATGTCCACCAACAGATAAATAGATAAAAACAATTTGGTACACACACACACACACACACACACACACACACACACACACACTGAAGTATTATTCAGCCATGAGAAAGGAGGATATCTTGTCATTTGTGACATGGATGGACCTTGAACACATTATGCTAAGCAAGACAAGTCAGACAGAGAAAGGCAAGTGCTACTATGACATTATTAACACGTGAAATCTAAAATAGTCAAACCTAGGGGCAGCCGGGTGGCTCACTTGGTTAAGCTTCCACCTTCGGCTCAGGTCATGATCTCATGATTGGTGAGTTCGAGCCCCACGTCAGGTTCTGTGCTGACAGCTCAGAGACCAGAGCCTGCTTCAGATTCTGTGTCTCCGTCTCTCTCTGCCCCTCCCCTGCTTGGGCTCTGTCTCTCCCTGTCTCTCAAAAATAAATAAATGTAGAAAAAAAAATTTTTTAAATAGTCAAACCTGTTAAAAAAAAAACTTAGAGTAAAATGGTTGTACCAGGGGACAAGGAATGAGGGGGAAAACTGCTGATGTTTAAAGTTACAAATGTGTTACAAGTAGGAAGTAAATAAGCCATAGAGATCTGATGCGCAGTATAATTCATATAGATAATAATATTGCACTATGACGATGTAATGTGATAAATATTCAATAGCCATCACCTTACAATACATAAATGTGTCCATGTAACATGACGTGTGCCTCAGATTTACAAGACGCAATATGCCAGGTGCCTGGGTGGTGCTGTCAGGTAAGCACCCGACTCTTAATCTTGGCTCAGGTCATGATCTCACAGTTCGTGGGTTCGAGCCCCACATCAGTCTCTGGGCTGATGGCATTCTGCCTCTCCTTCTCTCTGCCCCTGCCCAGATTGTGCATCCTCTCTCTCTCTTTAAATAAAAAAAAAACTTAAAAAAAAAACAATATGTCAAATTTATCCAATTAAAAAATATCTTGAGGTAACAAAAATTTTGACTTCTTAGCAAAATCTTATAAATCTTGTCAACGAAATTGTAATGATACGACTGACAACATTTACCAGGAAGGAAACAGAGGGCAGAAATGGAAAAAAAGGCAGAGAAACTAACTCCTTTCTCCTAGAAAAAAATGAGCTGATAGATACTGCCAAATTTCGTTGGACAAGTACAAGTACATTACTGGAAGCAATGATGTGCTGTGTTACCGCAGAGAAGAACGGAAAGCCAGCTACCACCCGCCGCACCCCAATGGGAGGCCCAACAACGAGAGACCAGCGCTGCCCCCCATCCCCAGCAGCCCCAGTAAGCTTGGGTTGAAGGCTGGATAAGCAGTGGGAACAGGGTGGAAGACAATGCATGAAGTAGCATAAGGGTGCCAAAATACTGCTCAAGCCGAGGAGTGAGGAGTCCTATTTTAAAGTCGGTAAGTCAAAGGTGCCTGGGTGGCTCGGTCGGTTAAGCGTCTGGCTTCCGACTTCGGCTCAGGTCATGATCTCGGTTTGTGGGTTCGAGCCCCATGTCGGGCTCTGTGCTGACAGTTAGCTCAGAGCCTGGAGCCTGCTTCGGATTCTGTATCTCCCTCTCTCTCTGACCCTCCCCTGCTCTCGCTGTCTCTCTCTGTCTCTCAAGAATAAATTAAAAAACATTAAAAAATATATAAAAAATTAAAAAAAATTAAAGTTGGTAAGTCACTGCACATGACGATGATGATTTCCAGAAGAAATAAATAAAGTGATGCTTTAATAAAGCGGCTAACTCTGGAGAACAGAACTGAGGCATGAGGGGGTAATTTTCTGCTTCCATTCTGTGCAGAAAGTAAGCATTCTGACTTCTCAAATTACTTCTGTAATGAAAGGTATTTTAAATGGTAATACAACCAAGTCTGAAACACTCGAACATTTTCAACTCGATTAAGCTCTATTTTTAATAACATAGTGAATCACACATTTTCCTCATTTACTTCTTCATTTTATTTAGGATGGCTTCAGCATTCTTCCTAATTTCCTCCGGGACTTTGCCCAATCATAAACGATTTGCACAAGACACACTTCTGACAGCACATAATACTGTTTAAAAGTCACCAAAAGGAAGAACGCTCACATTCTAGACACAGGCCATGCCTCTGATCACGATCTTTCCTTCTGCATAGCGTGTGACTTTTTCCTGGGGGTGAGACAGGTATTCAAGTGTCAGTCTTGAGCGAACAGTGAGGGTCCTTACTTAGACATACATATTGCCCCACACAGTAATTACATGATAAAGCAAATAACTAATCTTTTAAATGAGAGAGAACAAAAGAGCTTATTATTTTAGAGTATGACGTGTGGTCCAGGCACTGACTTTATAGTACCGACCGGGAGAAGAGTATGCCTCTGCAAACACCTGCTGTTGTTACATTTCTAAGATGTATTTAATCCACTACTTTTGTATTTTGTTTTTTCCTGTTGCTAAGAGCCAAGCTTTAGGCACAGTTGCATGTAAAGTTATTGGCAAAACTGCAAAGATGTGGGCGTCTATTAAAGGCGTTCAGACCCCTGGTGCATCCTAAAGGTCTCATCCAACTTTTCTGTAGATAAACGTTTCCAGTGGTCTCTTCTCAGTTTTCTTCAAAGATGACATTGGTCTGTAACCTTTACTCTCCATGAAAACCCATCACACTTAAATTCAAAGTCCAAGACGGTGTGTCAACCCTTTCATGGTTTTCTAGAAGACGTCATGAGTAAGGACATGAGGCAGTCCTGGGCTGACGGGGGCCGGGCCGGAGAAACCCAGGGGACCAGTAATGGCTCCGTGGTCTCTGGCTAATGAAAGGTTAGCGGCAGACTGGGGCAAACACAGTTGGTTCCATTACGCTCAGCGCAGACACGATGTGTGCTTACTGTTTTCACCAATTCGTAGTGAGAAGTCAGCAGTGAAGTTAGCTCTGCCCTGCTCGTTATTTATCGTCGAATCTATACGCATGGGAGCCTGGCTTGGCCGAGCTGATTTCTTTCTATGCACACCATCCATTAAACACTCTCCAATATCTGAAAGCACTTATATAAAGATTGCTTTTCCTTGTATTTATTGCCTTCTCAGCTGTTCCTGATTCAAACAATGTTCATCTGTGTAGCTGCTGTAATTTTAGATTGGACATTACTCAGGGTCCGAAGCTCATACAATATCTCCACACCTAACGCGAGCATTGTTTCCCTTGTCAAATTCAACTAACATCATATGCCAATTAGAATCTATGTGTTACTTGCCAACCATGGTCTAGAAACCTTAATTTGAATCCTTGTGTTGTACTGAATAAGTTGAAATCTGTGCATAAGTTTGTGGTTGGTAGTGATTTGGGTTTAGTAATATTAAGACTCTTTTGAATGTACTGGGAGATTAAATAAATGAGTTAATATATTGATGTCTCTGTTAACGTGGCTTTTCACTGTGGGAGAAGATAGATATGAATGCTGAATGGGGAAGGTGGTAGGGAAGTCTATGCTATTGGCTTTGACCTGGAGTAACCTGGACAAATTCATGACCACGCATGCACACGCACGTGCGCTCACACGTGCATGGATGCATGTACTTCCACAGGGTCTGACGGTAGCACGCCATGATTTATTTGCTAAGTACACAATGGAAAGGCTGTCTTCACAAGAGAGAGACCTGGTGCCCTGCACTTCCCCACGTGATAAATTCAGCTTCACAGTCATCATGGTATGATCGAACGTGTTGTACCTGCTGAAGCAATGTGGCTCTCGATTTCCTACACCTTCTAGAAAATATTATTGCCATATACATTTAGCCTGAATATAATCTTGAGGGAAACCTTAGGAGAAATCCAGATTGTGGGGCATTCCAAATGACAACTGGCCTGAAGTCTTCAACAAGTTCAGAAGCCATGAAAGACACAGACACACACACACACACACACACACACACACACACACACACACGGCAGGAAGTGCTTTACTGCCTTTCGATTAAAGATGACAATCTCCATGACATGGCCTAACATGACAAAATACCTATGTACAATCCTTGCCTCAACCTAGGAAAGAAAACAAAAGAGCCACAAAGGACATTTGAGGGACAAATGTGGTCATGTGGGCATGGGCTGCATTTTAAAAAATATCACTCAATCAGCGTTAAAGTCCTAGGATGCCATAGTAATGGCATGATATTCGAGAACGATTTTTGCTTGAGATACATGCTGAAATATAAATGAAAAGTGGTATGAAATCTCCAACTTGCTTCCAAATCAATCTGCTCAAAATAAACACATGTACATACTGATGTACACATGTATGCCGTCACGTTTCTGTGTGAGTTTGGGTGTGGGATATGGGGCGGGGGGGGGGTGAGGGTAAATGTGTGAGAAGGAAGGCAATGTGTCAAAATATGAAGCAATGCTGAATCGAGGGAAGGAATGTGTTTGCTGTACTAGTATTTCAAGTTTCCTATAGTTTTACATTGTTCCATAACTGACAAACCAAGAAGGTAGAGACCATTTTCTACTGGAGATGGGGAGGGAAGGAAAGCAGCCAGAAACTACAGTTGATTGAATTAAAGAAACCACTTTTCAATATGCAGCATCTGGACAGTTGGATTGCTCACACTATAGGGTGGTTGCCTCATACTTTCAAAACCTCAGTAGAATTCCGTAGAATTCCACCATCCGTTGTTGAATCCAAAGTTTCTTTCCAACGTGTCTGAAAGTAGAGGGTGTGTTCCAGATACAGAGAATGGAAATGAGCTGCTAAAGTCATCCAGAATATTAGTAGCCAAGACATTCTCAGAGTCTTATGAATCTAAGCCAATTTTCTGATTTTTTAAGCCAAATTGTTTATCTCAATTCAACACCCTCAATACGTCTACCTCCAAACATACTGGACTAGCGCTAACACATCTCCATGTTGGAAAATGTGAATAGTGATGGGGAAACATGAGTGATATTTGCACCCATCAAATGGGTTTAACATTCAAAAATCCATTTATAAAACCAACTCTCTGCAACTTGTCATGGTGACATTCTTATAGGTACAATTACCTCATTAGGAAAATGGTATCACAGTCTAGACAGACAAACTTCACAGTGTATTCACCTCTGTAGGCTCACTAGGTGTTTTCCACATAGAATGTACCTCATTTTTTCATAATGTTTTTGAAGATTCTCATTCAAACATTACCTATCAACATGTTAGGACAATTTTGAGTCACAAAGGAATTTAAGTTTACTTTTACTTTATGTGACTCAACTCAGAGCCCTTCAGAAGTCCTTGTTGTCACTAAAGTATAAAGCTTGCTTCAGATCCGTGTCTCTCCCTCTCAATGGTAAGCACCTTGAGGGCAGGAGTGAGGTTTTCTGTCACACTTAAGCTATATCTTGCATACGCTTGCTTCTCAGGAACCGATTAGCTGATTTCACAGTTTAAAGTAAATGCAACCTATTCCAATCGGCTTAGAATTAGTGTCACATAAAGCTTGCATGATGTGTGAACAATAATCTGACATCTTCTTATAAAGGGATGGGATGAAATTATGCCTTATGTACATGACCATTGCTATGCATTAAGCCATATGAAATACCATGTCTTTGCTGAGCAGAGACTACATTTAGAAATACCCAATTTAAAAGAATGTTTAAAGGTCATCAAGCATGATTACATTCTGTTGAACACTATAAAATGCACTCAAGTGTAAATGATTATCGAGCAAATTATGAATGATTCATTCATGGCAGATTTTTCATTAGAAGGTAATGTCTCCTTTCCTATAAAGTCAACATTATGATCCAGGATGCCATTTATTAGAATTTATGCTATTAAACATAATATGAAAAGCGAATCTTCTTAAGAGTTTCACATCAATTAAATTACTCTCCACCTAAAAGTGAACACATGCACTGCAGTCAGTAGAGGGAGAGGAGTGTCTGGTACGTGTATAATATGATTTGAGGGAGCGTGTGCATTTGTACAAGTATGGGCACACTTTTCATCACTGACCTTTGATTTATGACTTAAAGTCAATAATAAAGAGTTATTTCTTTTGCTTAAAATATTAGACTCGTTACTGGGGCATCTGGATGGCTCAGTTCAGTAAGCGTTCTACTCTTGATTTTGGCTTGGCTCATGATTTCAGAGTTTGTGGGATCGAGCCCTGTGTTAGGCTCTGCCCTCATAGTTTGGTGCCTGCTTTGAATTCTGTCTCTCCCTGTGTCTCTACCCCTCCCCTGCTCTCATGCATGTGGACACACACACTCTCTCTCTTTTGAAAATAAATAAACTTTAAAAAAAATAAATAAAATACACTAGGGTTCATAACCAACATATAAGTCACATAAAAAATTCAAATGAGATTTTTGGATATTTTACAAGTCTTAGCTGAGGGAGGCTTTGGGAGAAAGAAAGCCAAAATCATTTACAATGCGATTTGCCTAAATCAGGAGCCGTCAGTGGTCAGAAGATTAGACAAAGTCATGGAAACATCAGCTTGTAAGAGACCCAGGAATACGAAGACAGTTTCTAGAACTCAATAAAAGTGGATGTCCGGAGCAGATCCCCGACTTCGCAACTTTAACTGTGAGTAACTCTGTTATGGCCAAAAATTCTTTGGTACTACATGTATCAACAGCACTAGCTAAAAGATTTACCCAAGTAATAATCTGTTTATTTTGGAGTTTGAAACACAAACACTCTTCACAGCATCTTTTTACCGCTGAGAGTTAAGAGATGCTTTCACTTCCTTTTTCTATAAAAAAAAAAACAACAAAACTTCAAAATTCACAGGGATACTGTGCACTTTTCTTATTTTAAAAAATATAAACAGGAGTTTCGAAAGATACAAAGCTCTTCCTATCTGTAGATGAAATTTGCCCTTCAGCAAAGTCATGACTGAACCATTACCCTTGAGCGGGGGTTATAGATACATATTATTGAAAGGATAATTACCAAGTATCTCAATTTACTTGACTTAACAGGCTTTTAATCCACTCTAAGAAGTATAATTTGATTAATAAACTGCAAGCCAAATAAGGAGCCGGTAGTATGTGACTTATTTAATTGAATCTGTGGAAAAGTTCATGAGCAATCCATTGATCTTGGCATATAAACAAGTCCTGCTTGGGCGCTCAGATCTCACGTTCTCTGTGCCAGATGTGGGTTTCCATGGTCAATTTCTGCATCGTGATTCCAGCACAAAGCAGCTCTCCAGGATAGGGAAGAGGTCACGTGAAAAGGTGGGGGGTGAGCCCTTGTCTCGCTGTTCCTCTCTTCAATCTGATACAATCCAATCTGATGACCGGGTACTGGGTCTGAGGACGCAGGCACAGGACGGGCACTAGTTCATGCATTTGCAGATGGAGACTAAGCATGTGCTGTGTGCCCGGCAGCACCCTCAGTCATTGTGGATTCGGAAACGAAACAAAGAACCCATGCGAGGTGCTCACAATCTGTTCGGGCTGGGAGTAGGAGGTACGGAGCAGCAGTGGCAGTAAAATAAGTGAATCTGCAGAGACAGGGACAGTCACTGGAGTCTAGAGGGGAGGAGAACGCAGGTGAGTGTTCGTAACGTGTTGTAACTGAAATATGGGCACGTGTTAGAAAATGAAACCACGTCAGACTGTGAAGGTCCAAGAGTAACAAATCAAGGGATGGTACTGTATTCCACAGCCATCGGGAAGGCACTGGAAGACTAAAAAACATTTTTTTAATGTTTATTTTTGAAAGAGAGAGATAGGGCATGAGTGGGGAGGGGCAGAGAGAGAGGGAGACATAGAATCTGAAGCAGCTGAGCTGTCAGCACAGAGCCTGACGCGGAACTAGAACTCAGACCGCAAGATCATGGCCTGAGCTGGAGTCAGGTGCCCAACAAAGTGAGCTCTCCGGGTGCCCCACGGGAAGGCACTGGAGGACTGTAAGGCGCCGAGTGGCAGTATCCCTTCTGAAGCTCATAAGGTAACAGGCTGGAAGGCACAGTTTCGGCTCAGGGAAGGTTTTATCAAACCACACGGGAGAGCTTCCGAGGAACACATAAAAATGTAAATCACTGGGGGAAAGTAGCTATAATTCACGATGACATAAAAACTGCTTTAAATCATAAATACAAAGAAAAGGTTTCTTAAAGTGGAAAGAGAGAGAAGGTAGGACTTAAAATAGGCAATACAGGGCGATTTTAAATCTCTTTATGTTGACGTGTAAGTGGTTTTGATCAGACAATTCAAAAAAGTTATGTGACTTCAGGTAAGAGTTATATTCAAGATGAGGAACCCAGAAGTCTAACAGAGCTTTGCATCTTGTGGGTTGACTTTCACTGAGGATTTGATGTGACCCAGACACTCGCCTAAGGCCTTTCCCCCATCAAGGGTGTGGGTGACAGGAAACGCGGAAAAGCCGGTGAGGCTGTGAGGGAAGCCGAGTCTCCTTCCAGGGTTGGGGGGCAAGGACCGTGGACCTCAAGTGGTCCCCCAGTATCTCACATGCCTTCCCAGCCCTGGGACTGGGCTGGAGGACATGCCAGAACTTTCCCATTTCTCTCTCGCTGCATCTCGTTTCGGTCACACTAATGTGGGTCTGGCAGAACCAGGGCCCCAGAAGGAAATCCCACACATCCCGTCTGCATTCAGGCCGACACGCACGTACGGGGATAAAAGGAGCAGTTTAAGAGCCACTAACCTCCGTCCGTGAGTGAAGGCAGGTACCAGAGAGAACACTGCAATGCCCTTCCCGGGTAAACATAACGAAAACTCACTTTATGGCCGGTGATACCTAAGAGTGACGGAGTAAACTATGCTTCGCTTTGCTGTAGAGAATGTTTCAATATGATTTCAATTCTGATGTCAAATGATGGAAACCAAATTTTCTTTAAAAATAAACACGTTCAATTTAAGTTTCAAGTTCTAAAAATCTGTACATTCGCACTAAAAAGAGATCAACATTTCAGCTTGCAGCATACGGGGCGCTTTTCATGAAATCCCTGGCCTCAGTTTTACTATTAATTATGTACAAGTGTATTTGCTTCATTTTTGTAAATGGATGACAGCTAGAAACGACACTGTGGTTCCTAGGTAAATGCCAAGTAAAGGCAGCACACACTGGAACCTTAACCTTGAAATGGCGGATGAAAAATTACTGGAACACCCAGCATTAACATATGCCCTTTTACACAAAGGAAATAGAGCCAACCTCAATTAAAAGCGTGTTTAGTTTTCGTTCTCATTTATGAGGCAATCAGTTCATCACCAAAACAAACAAACAGGAACAAACCAAAAACAAACTCTTAAGATTCTCCCAGCATTTCATGTTCCCATCATGCCTGTAGAGATGCCCTGTATGAACCCCAAGATGAAACACTGTCAGTCCAGAGCACACACAGGGCTGCTTTTCCAGTCATGGCGGCAGATTCACTTCATTCCGCACACAGTGCATCTGAGTGTATATATGACCAAGGACATACACTTTCAAAACGACAGGTAAAGTGAAGTGTGCCTATTTTGGTTATGGAATAAGGAAAGGAAAGTGAACCAGATGAGATGGACAGACATCACGGTAGAAAGTGAGAGTGGATTCCTACTTCAGTAAAAATGGTGTTGGGGGCTCAGTCAGTTAGGCATCCGACATGGGCTCAGGTCACGATCTCACGGTCTGTGGGTTTGAGCCCCGTGTCGGGCTCTGTGCTGACAGCTCAGAGCCTGGAGCCTGCTTCAGATTCTGTGTCTCCTTCTCTCTCTGCCCCACTCTCTCTTTGCCTCTCTCTCTCAAAATAAAGACATAAAAAATTTTTTAAAAAATGATGTCAACATAGATTTCCTTCAACAAACTTGCTGTGACTGTTGGTAGACCCAGAGAGAAAGCCCTCCTTTTCCTTCTAAGAAGCCTTCCTCTGGGAGGGAGGGCAGGCACCCTACCAGTTTTGAGAAAATATTGACATTCGTTACAACAAAGCGTAGCAGGATGTGATCAGTGACGCTCCAATTGACACCAAGTTTATGGGGTTTTCAATCCAGGGGACTGAAGCAATCGGGAGAAGCACTGTGGACAAGCTTCTGACCTGTGCTGTTCCTTGAAGGTTGGACAAGGCTGTCGGGTATTTGCTTTTTTTTTTTTTTTTTTTTTTTTTGCCACTCTAAACTTACCCTCTACATTCCCCTTTGGATGCTTGGGGTGCAACCTTGCAAACTATAGTTCCCGGATTTCTTCCGCTAGCGTGTTTTACTAGATCCTGCCAATAGGGGGCGTTTAGGGGAGTTTGGGATGTAAGAGAAGAGGCTAGAAATGTCCTCCGTCCTGTCTGCTTGCTGCTCATGCAGTAATGCTGCAGGAAAGGAAGAACCCCAGGAGTGACTCTTTGTCCGGGAGGCAGCTGATTTTTCTAGCTTCTGGCTTCTCCTGGAATTCCCAGAACCAGATTATCTTCTCCCTCTAAGGAACCCATAGCGACCAGGTCTTCAAGCAAGGAAGGGAGCCGTGCAGGGACACATCAGATGTGGGAACTCGCCACCAGCCTTCTCTGACTCCATCTAGATGACCCACTCCATGTGCCATGGTCCAATGTCTTCCCATTCAATGCCAGAACTTTCACGTAAAAGATATGAAGAGTCAGTGACCTTAGTTATAGTTCTGTAGCTTGTAAGTCTGTGAGACTTTGGATTTGATTTTCCATAAGCCAGTTCTACAGCTTCAAGGGAAAACAGCAACAAACCTATAGGCCAACACACAAGTTCTCTGGCTTTTTGAACCTATTGTGAGCTTCCCTATGTTCCCATCTGTTTGGTCTCACTTGGTCCTTGTCATCATCATCCCTATCATCACAGGTGACTATGGCAGGGACATGATTATCTAAGACACTGACTTCATTAGATGCTTCTTCATAGGCATTTACAGTAAATATTCCTCCAAAACCTCTCCAAAGGGTCCTATACCATCTAACAGGATGACGGTCAGGTGGGGTGAAAGAAAGAGGGACTGTTGGCTCTGATTTAAACCTGACTCAGTATCCAAAATGCCTTTCCTGTCCATCCCGTTTCCAACAGCACCACCCTTGACAGATGCAGAGAATGCCTAGTCACTGTGCAGCCCGTGCACGTGCTGCTTCTGCATAGTGGACTTGATCGCCATAGAGGGCACATGGTAATGGGCTATGCTCTTTAGCTTTGCTCGTTTTATTCAGTCTCCCATCACCCGGAAGCGGCTGGCCTGATGGCACGGTGACTGGCCCAGTAAGGCCCTAGCTGTGGTGCCAGTCGGTGACAACATGCAGAAAGGTAGAGTCGCTGTAGGGACCCTGACGGTGCTCTGAACAATAAGCAATGGGTGGTGCCATTTTTCTCATGGCCAAGAAACATGTGTGCAGAATAAAGAGGTGGAGGTGGGAGTGGCCACTATCACCACGACCTCTAATAACCCGCTGATGGGTGTTTGGTTTCCATCTTCTCCACCTGGGCTCTGTTGGTGGACATCTGTTTAGATGTCTCAGCACCCAAGAGCGAGGGGGAGCTCTGCATAGGGGGTACAAAACCAGTTCCATTTCCTCAAAGTTGAGACTGTCACCTGGCCATTTATTCAAACACTGAACTAACAGAGAAAGAAACGGGACACTGGTTGGCTGGAATGTCATCCCAATGACTAAGGGAGCGCGGGGTCCCTGCTGCGCAGTCATGACGGGGGATGGGCACGACACAAAAGGGATCCTGTGACCTGTTAGTATTTCCTTGCCTAACAGTAAAAGTTAAAGGAAAACTATGGTAGCCTAATAAAGATTTCTGTGTTTAGAGCGTAAGGGAAGAAGAATTAGGTCACCCAACAAAGTACTTTTTTAAAATCCTACATATTGAGATTCTGGCTGAGGGAAAAGGTAACACAAGATGGGTTATAGAAAAGAGACATTATAAGGAAATCTAAACTCTCATTACCAGTTACAGAAATAAAAACTATATCAATTAGGCATCTTTCTTTTCTTTCTTCCTTTCATTCTTTCTTTCTTTTGTTCTTTCTTTTGTTCTTTCTTTCTTTCTTTCCTCCTCTTTTCTTCTCTCTCTTTATATATACATAATTATATTTATACATGTGTGTACATAGAAATTATATATATACATATATAGTATGATATATATATAGAGAGACTATATATAGGAATATATATGCATATGCACAGATAGTTGACATGTTATGTGTATATATCACGTAGCCATATATACATATATACATATATGTGTATAGTAGTAATAACTAAATTTTTCCTCCCTCATTTCTTCTAGATACCTTACACGTTTATATCTTTGTGGTTAACTTTATAATTTATTCTTTAGCATACAAGATATTCTCTTGCAATTGAGAATAAACTAAAAAAAGAATTAAGTTTCTCCCAGAGATGGACAGCATGATTATTGGAACTTGTGTCTTCCATTTCTCAGGGAAGGCTCAGGGAGAGTCCTTGTAGGAATGATTAGTTCTTTCTGGGTATACCTACGAAGTATTCACCATTACAGAAAAGAAGTTCAAATGCATGTAAAATGGTGCGTACGCAATCTGAGTAGCTGAAGGGGTGTTTGATGTGGATTACTTAACTACTGTCTCTCAAGTCCAAACCCACCAGCCAGTCTCCATTTTTTCAGTGCGTTGGTTGGGTGCTGACATATCACATTACTCAAGTTCTTTTACCAGCTGGTCTCTTGCTGGCTTATGCCAAAAGCGAGAAGCTGGAAAACGAGAGGAAGGAAGAGGGGTTCCTCCTTCCCGTTGGGTGGCGGCTCGCTGAGCATCCTACGAGCAGTGGCCACGCCCCCAGCGGCCGCCTGGCCCTGCATGAGCTCTTCTCTCCAGTCCCGAGCTGCTTCTCAACTGTGCCGACTGGTCTCATCAGACCCTTTTAGAGATCTGAACCCCAACTCTGAGAAGTCTCCCCTGTGACCTTCTAAGTTCTGGTAAACGTAACTTATTCCCTGGTTTCTCCAAACCCAGGCACGGTAGCATCTTCTCACGACTATCATCCGTCAGTGTAACTAATTCCCTATGTTACATCCACTCTGAAAACCTAGTGGGATTTCTCATTCCCTGACCGGGAAAGGGATACAGCAGGGTTTAAATCGGTGACGTTGGGAGTTCAATGCGACATGTTAAGTATAAGTAAAGAGTCTAAACTGGGAATGAATGCCGCAGATATGCAAGAGGAGTCAATAAATCTGTCAACCTGGATTTGAAATACACTTGAGAAAGAGGAAAAAAATCAAAGATAAGCCTCGGTTTTGAGGCTGAGTAAGTGGAACAGGAGGGCAGAGATTATGGGCGTTGTGACATCTGTGGAACCTGAGGTGTTCTGAGGACATCTAAGTGGAAATGTATTCCAGGTAAATGCACATGTTCTTAGGTTCAAGAAAGTCCCATAGTTTTAAAAATAAAGACTTGAGAATAACACTAAGATCAGTCTGTTTAACCTAAGGAATAGATGAGATCACTGTAGAAAGGAGAGAAAAAAGCAAACCAACAACCTTGAGGAACATTTAGGAGCCAGAGAAGAACAACAGGTCCCTGGGACAAATAAACAAGGGCCATCCAGGGAAGAATGATGAATAAGGCATGAAGCCCCTTAAGAAAGTGTCATTCAATCCAGAGAAGCTGTGGCAAGAGGCGCTTAAAAACGAGGGGACGGTCAGCTCTGTCAAACGCCTGCGCAGGAAAGTGAAACCCGTGCCAAGTACAATTATTATAGAAAGTGAGTAACTCTCCAAAATACCACCTTCCAACCTGCCAGCTGTCCTGTGGGAATGTGACACATCATCAGTCCTGACTTAATAAGAATGACACCAACAGTGAGCATACATAGAAACAGGGAGAATGCTGCCAACATCGTGTAGCACATCCTTAAATACAGCCTATGAAGACTGTTTCACATGCTTCGTACTCCAGACCCGAGAATGCTATGAATAACTACAGGCGTCTGTGGACAGCGCCTCACCTCCAACGGCGGAAAATGGTCCCACTGACGACTCTCAAGCAAGCAATACTTTAGATCATCCTTTTTTCAGTGCTTCATTGGCATAGCATTCTGTTCCATTTGATTGGCAACATGTAAATATTATCATTATATCTTCCTTGATGAGTGACAATTTTGTGTGTGTGTTTTTCTCCTACAAAAGACTTAAGCTGAAGGAAATAAAACCGTTTCTGTTTCAGGAAATCTTCTAATGGGGATTGGAAGAAAGGGTTCAGAAACAATTATCCTCGGGGAAAATTAGGGAAAAGACCTAACACCTATTTTGCTGGTCTCTCTCCACTCAACCACTCATGGCTTGTCATTTATACCAATAAAAGAAGTAATCACTGGGGAACACCGCTTCCATTCCTGGCAATGCGCAATGGTCAAAGCCATTAAAGGTCGAATGACTGACACCGCTGTAGTTGATGATTCTTTTCAAGCCGAGCTAAGCTCATATTCAAAGATGTTACCCAGCAGGCACTCAATAGGTATTTGTTGAATACCGGTGCAAATGGCTGGATGACGGCTGTGAGACACTTCTCTTCCAGATATATGGCCCTGTTCTAATTAGCGGATGAATTACTCTACTTAAGAAGGAGGTCGAGCATTGTCAGATAGCACTTGCTAAGAATAGTCAGAGCTTATCAGATATTAGCAGCAATAATTTCATCTATTAGCAGCAATAGAAGTGGGGTGTTGTGGATCATGGAATCCAGTATATCAGCTCCGGGCATGAATGGCAGACATAATGCTGATGAATATAAGTACATTTCTGTTTAATGTTTGTTTATTTTGGGGGGGGGGCAAGCAGAGAAGGGATGGGGCAAAGAGAGAGGGAGAGACAGAATCCCAAGCGACATCATGACCTGAGCTGAAAACAAGAGTCAGACGCTTAACCCCCTGAGCCACCCAGGTGCCCAGCATCAATATATTTCCAGGTGCTTATTTACTGTGTGAGACTGTGGAAAGCACAATGGGACAAAGAAGTAGAAACCGTGGCTTCTGCCGCACAGAGACACTGTCTACGCAGATGCAGGCTTTTCCCATAGATAGGCACCATTCCATTTCTTCAGGGCCAGTGTAGAGTTGATGTGATTTTTATCAATTATATTCATAAGCGAAACTAACACCTATAACTCATTTTGCTGGTGAGTCCAGAAGCCCTACAGTTAGGGTGTTGAGTCAACCTCGATTCCAGGACTGGAGCAGACTTCCACACTTCCCGAGACAGCCTCGCTTTGCTGCTACTGTGTTTGAGCCAGCAACTCCGCCAGGTCCTGGCACACAGGACGCCGAGAGACGCAGCCTGCTAGAGACAGTCCCCAGGACTCTGCACATTGTCGCTGAGGAAAACAAGCATCGAGGCTATGAGCACGCTTTACTCGGGCTTCTCAGGAATGAGTTTGGAGCCGTTAACCTTGAGGAGTGAGGGAACCCCCCCGCCACCCCCAGAAAAACAGCATCTTGCTTTCTGTAAAAGTGGAGGTTCCTCAAGCTCAGACTCCTCGGCTCTGACAAAAACCTTCAGAGTGCAGTGTCTATCTGGAATCTTCCATGTCATCTCCCCGGAACCTGGGGGACTTGGGGAGACAACACAAAGATGCGGACGCTCTTATCTCCTGCTGTGACATGAGCAAGCGTGTCTCACGTCTTCTGCCAGCGCCCACGAAACTGCAACACATCAAAGTATTAGCTTGTGGGTTCGGTAAAACCCTACAGTGGACAAAGGTTCACTCTGAGAGCAGAAACTGTGAGGAGATAACCCATTTGCCAAAAACGTAGATCTCAACATCTGTCTTCTTGTCCTCGTTCTGAAATGGGAAGAGCACCAAGTGCATAACCTTGCTCGTGTCCAAGGTAAAGCCTGGGTTTCCTCATGAGCAACTGCTAATTCTTGGATAATTACTCAGAGGTCTTTTTTTTTTTAATGGAATGATGCATAAATGTAATGACATTCATTGTTTTAAAAATTCTTCAAAGATTTTTTTTCTTCTCCTTCAATTATGGTCTCCTGAGGTCCGTTTAAGTAGTTTAGATCCATTTTAGAGCCTAACTTTGGGTAATTTATCCTTATTTAGAAGCTGATCGCATTCTATGACAAATTTTACCATGATTCATTTTGGAGCCGTAAAATCACACATTAACTGTGATCTCATCGGTGTGAAGTAGTAGCTCATTGATTGATTTTATAATACCTGGTAATCAACTTCATTCATTGTCATCAATAATATGAAAGGTTTGGGCCAAGAGGTAAAAAAGTATACAGTGATGATTTTTTTTAAGAGAGAGAGAGACAGCATGAGTGGAAGAGGGGCAGAGAGAAAGGGAGACACAGAATCCAAAGCAGTTCCAGGCTCTGAGCTGGCAGCACAGAACGCATTGTAGGGCTTGAGCCCACAAACTGTGAGATCATGACCTGAGCCAAAGTTGGACGCTTAACCAACTGAGCCCCCCACGTGCCCCTGTACAGTGATGATTCCTGAGGATTTTTTTTCCTTTTTGCATGTGCCATAGACAACCACAACCTGACTATTGCTACTTGCCTCCCTAATCCTTTATCCCTGAGTCCATATGTCCTTAATATGACGCTTGTCACCACACGGAGAAGTTGAGAGTCACTGGAGAAGGTGAAATATGGTGGCATTATGTTATTTGGATGCTTTTCTAAAAATGTTTCAGAGAACGCGATCCATCTGTCTGTCTAATAAGTCTTTTCACACATCTTCTCACTGAAGAATTCAATAAATATAAATTTTTAGCAAGAAAAATTTGCAATTTCATTTTATAATTTTATAAGCACAATTATATTCAGAAAGTTATGGGTTATAAATGTTGCAATTATTAACGGTGAAAGTAAGCTGTTTAAGTTACTTACTTTTTAAAAGTTTATTTACTTATTTTAAGGGTAGGGGGGAGAATGAGCAGAGGCGGGTCAGAGAGAGAGGGATAGAGAGAAAAATCCCAAGCAGGCTCCACACTGTCAGCACAGCCCCTGATGTGGGGCTTGAACTCACAAACGTGAGATCATGATCTGAGCTGAAACCAAGGGTCAGAAACTTAACCCACTGAGCCACCCCATACCCTGAAAGTAACTTGTTTTATAACAGTATTAAAATATGAATGTTTTCATAGTTAAATTTCTGTTATTTCTAGTTTTAGACTGTCCACTAACTTACAGTAAACAATTATGAAAGATATGCCTCATTTATTCTGACGAAACCAGACGCAATTACAAAATAAGACTAGGATTAATTACGATAATTTACTATTAAAAAACCCATAATCTTTATCCAATAAATATAATTAATAAAACTAGTGATCAAGTAATAAATACATCATATTATATTATTTAATAATATAAGTCATATATAATACCAATAGAACCAATATCTTTAAAATTTCAATATTCCAAAAGAATTCTCATAGCTATGACCCTGGGGGTATATCCTAGCCTATTGCTTCCTACATTCTGATTATGAAATTTAAAAGAAAATCGTTTAGGTGCTAACAACAACATTTACTTTAGACTCTAACTGACATCTGTAGAGCTCTTCCTATGTCCCAGGCACAGTGCGAGGCCTTCCAGATTCAGTGTACAAATGCCCACTCCACTCATGATTGTAATTGATTAGGATAAAGAATGAAAATAAAGGCATGGAAATAAAGAATCACTGAAGTCACTTTGATATGCAGACCATGCTCTAATGATTCTTCTTCTTTTTTTAATTTTTGTTTATTTTTTAGATAAAGAGAGAGAGACAGACAGAGCATGAAGGGGGGAGGAGCAGAGATAAAGGGAGACATAGAATCTGAAGCAGACTCCAGGTACTGAGCTGTCAGCACAGAGCCCAGTGCAGGGCTCGAACTCATGAACCACAAGATCATGACATGAGCTGAAGTCAGATGCTTCATCAGCTGAGCCCCCCAGACGTCCCTCAAGCTCTAATGACTCTTTACACCCAGGTAGTCCCATGACCATGTAGAATCAAGGACTTTCTTCCTCTAAGGTTTCTGTGGAATTCGGAAAATCTTTTATTCATCAATAAGTTCCAATCCATTTTCCACTGGGGCTAGCCGAGCTACCAAATAACATATCACTCTTGAACTGTAGCATCTACTCTTGACCTACTTTGAGTTAAAACTTGAATTTCTCAGGATCAATGAAAAAATATCTCTCTCCCATACCCCGACATCTATTCAATCAACAGTCTTCTCCCTGAATTCAATGCATCTCTCTGGTTTCTTCTAGGAAGAATGAGCATTCATCGAGCTAGTATTTTCTCCGTATTACATTTCAAACTTTACTATGTTTCCTTCCTGAACCCCACACTTCAAAGTAATTCAGTTACATGGAAACTTTTTTCCCCTAAAACAGACTTTGACACAGTATTCTTAATAACTGAAACTGAGACCAGATATGATTTGCACCAGTTTGGGTGCCGTTTTCAGTTACAAGTTCCTACTTGTTTATTTCATTTTCCGTTAATCATTTCTAAAACCACTAAATAGTGACTTGCTCAAAGCATGAAGGATTTCAAGGTGCACGTTGAAATCATTGTCAGATAATATGAGTGCATTTTGCAACAAAATCAATTTTACATGTTCATACTCAGTAGCAAAGGCAAGACACCTGCACTTTGAGTCCCTGCCCAGTGCGGTCAATGCTGACACCTTCTCTCACACCTACAGCACAAGATGCCTGGTACCCAAAATGTGTCACTCTGTCAACTCAAGGGTTACTTTTAAAATGTGACTCCTTTGATTGCTGTTTAGGAGAGAGGAGTTGAAGAATGAGAAGGAGGAGTTTAAAATTGCAAATGAGGGGAAACCTCAAGACCCAAAGTTTCTGAAATCTTTAGACACACAAAACCCTCTTCTTCTTTCCCCGTGCTACCCCAGAAGTAGTGCCCGCGAACACCTTGGAGCACAATTTCACACCCAGGGAATGGCCGGGTGCAGCTGTAGGAAGTGCAGTGGTGAATCAAACCAACTGCATCCACAACTTAACTAGAAATTATAACAACTTTTGGCGGCCCAGTACTTTTTAAACTTTTTTAGTGCTTTAGTTATTTTTGAGAGAGACAGAGTGTGAATAGGGGAGAGGCAGAAAGACAGGGGGAGACATAGAATCCAAAGCAGGCTCCAGGCTCTGAGCTGTCAGCACAGAGTCCAGAGCAGAGCTTGGATTCATGAACCATGAGATCATGACCTGAGCCGAAGTCTGATGCTTAACCAACCGAGTCCTCCAGGGGCCCATTGCCTGCCCAGTACTTCGAGTAAATCATTGTATTTTTAAATATTTCATTAAACAAAAAGGCAAATTAAGAGAACTGTTTCAGCCACATAGATCCAACAATCCTTGATAAGGATCTCTACCAGCGAACTTATAAACAATGACAATGCAGATAGTGAACCTCAACTTGACACACGAGGGCCCCCCCGCCCACTTTTCTCTTCCTTTCACTGCGATCTCTTCCTTCGCTCTGGCAGAAGTTCTTACTCAAGGGAAATGTCTCATCATCAGTGAGACTTCCAACTACCAAAACCCCTTGGTGCCCTCCTGCTCGAAACTCTTCAAGAAGCTTCTATTTTCTGTCCTCAGCTTTGCTGAGGTTACTACGAATCCTCTGTGTTAGAGTGAGAGCTTCATGAGGACAAGGGTCGTACCCCTTCAGCTCACATGGCTTTGCCAGCACCTTCTGCACAATGCTCAGCACACAGTAGGTTTTGTATACATTATGCATGCGTACAAGTAAGACTACAAAGTGGGTAAGAGGATGGGAATGGCATCATAATATGTCACTGAAACGCTTCTGTTCCGTGCTTTGCATATGTTTGTGTTTTCAAGAGACCATACAGCCTGGAGATACACTATACTTCAGAAACTGCGGCAAAGTTAAGGATTCTCATGATGTAAAAACAAAACCTAGATCATAATACCTGGCAAAAAGTGGGAGGTCTGGGGAAAGAGGCCATCAAGAGCACTTAAGAAGCCACAGACCAGCCGGCTGTAGATTCTCACCACTTACTGCAGGCCGGCCAGAAGAGCACACATTGCTCATTCGGTTGTGTATGTGCTAGAATGTCCTAATTAGAAGCTGTCTTGATCCAACGTTGCAAAGACAATTAATTGAAGTTCCTTTCCAATGGGCTCCAATTAACTTAAAAGGTAAATGGATGCTCTAAAATGCATATTCAAATAATGTTTAACTTTTCTGGAACCATTTAAAGGGTAACATTATATAATGCTGATTAAAGGTTTTTATAAAACTCACAAACCAGACATGACACAAAGTCTCAAAAGTAACAACACTTGGGGCGCCTGGGTGGCTCAGTTGGTTAAGCGTCTGGTTTCGGCTCAGGTCATGATCTCACGGTTCATGGGTTCGAGCCCCACATTGGGCTCTGTGCTGACAGCTCAGAGTCTGGAGCCCGCTTCAGATTCTGTGTCTCCCTCTCTCTCTGACCCTCCCTGGCTCATGCTCTGTGACTCTCTCTCAAAGTTAAATTGACATTAAAATAAGAAAAAAGCAACAACACTTGATGACATATTAACCAAATCACGTGGCTTTACATTAATTGTCTCGGCATTAGTTCATCAAGGTTTGTTAAATTAGCTTTAATTTTATTTATAAGTGATCATATTTTGTTGGAATCTGCAAATAATATTTTGGGCAGCATTAAAGAAAGTCAGAAAACCACAATTACTTCTAACTAAATAAAGATTCAAATCCAGATGGATACTTGCAACTAGGAACAACATATATTTGCTGAAGGATTGTCATCTTAACTTCTTTTTATTGCTAACATATATACTGCAGCACTGAAACAGTCAGAAGAATAGAGGAATATGTATCAAGTAAGTGCCCCCAATTTTTTCCAGAGGTGTGTATTCCATAGTTGTCATCCAGGGAAAATGGTAAACAGGACAAGGATGATGAAGAAGAAATGTGGAATTTACTTGATGTTCCAAGCAGAATGTGAATATTATTTTATTCGAAGGGAAAGCATGTAATGCCATTTTGTAAAATAAGTTAAACAATATTAATTTTATTTTAAAAGCATAATAGTTGCATACTCAAGTTTTCCTGGTACGGTAGCTGATTCAGAAAACATAATAAAATTAATTCTAATTTTGTTACAAATGTTATTTAAAAGCATGTATGATGAACTCCAGCTCAAATTATAGAGTAAATATATAAATGCAAAATTCTTTTTATAACACTGAGGAAAGGAGCTGACACTTGTATATTATCTACATTAAAGATAAAACAGGGGCGCCTGAGTGGCTCAGTTGGTTAAGCGTCCGACTTCGGCTCAGGTCATGATCTCATGGTTTGTGGGTTTGAGCCCCACGTCGGGCTCTGCACTGACAGCTCAGAGCCTGGGGCCTGTCTTCAGATTCTGTATCTCCCTCTCTATCTGACCTTCCCCTGCTCCCACTGGCTCTCTCTGTCTCAAAAATAAACAAAAAGCATAAAAAATTATAAAAAAAAATAAAACAGCTAGATTATAAAGTCTCTCTCTCTCTCTCTCTCACACACACACACACACACACACACACACACACACACACACCAGGAAGCAATACTGACTAATTAAAAGAAGGCAAGAAATGCCTTCTGTTAATATACAATTTCCAAAAGTGTCAAAATTGAGAATAAGAACTAATCCTGATTCCCAATTACTTTAGGAAATCATTTAGGAACATATCAAATCCCAAAAACAAGGTTCCCTCTTATCAGTAGCCCCTGTTCACGCAAAGGTGGTCTTTGTGATCCCGCAATGCAGAAAGCTCACCCTGTCCCAGTCTCTCCCCACTTTTCTTCTGCCATTCTGTCCCACAGAATTCAGTTCCTCTCACTTCATAAATTCTCTTTTGTTTCACAATACTGTTCTCTAAATATAAATAACTTGGGTTTTTTTTAAATATCTTATTCTTTTGGTCAAACTGATTAATCTAGTTCACCACCCAACATAAGTTTTCAGTTTTTAAAGGTCAAAAATCAGAATTTGACAAGATCAAACTTTACAGAAAAAAAACAATGTACATATATAGATGCATGTAATTTTGCACATCATTTCAAAGGGTTGCACCCCAGGTCCAGGACTGACAGTGAATGAGTGCGCATCAGTTGTGGCCAGGGTCCATTCTCATAGGCTGTGGTGTCCATTCTGATTGTCCAGGACAAACTAGTTGATAAATACATTGAATGGCATCCCTGCCTGGGACCATGGATACTGACCTAAGTAGCAGTGGTGTAAAATAATGGCATTGCCCCTTTATGATTACTAGACCATCATGACAATGGCACATGCTAAACAGAATTCGAACTTTGGACCCAGGAAGATCAAAATTGGCTTTTCCATTTAGCTTGTTGTGTGATACAAAGACATTTATTTATCTTTCTGAGCTTACTATTTCTCATCTGTAAAATGGAGATAATAATATCTTTGTCGTGGGGCTCCACAAAAGATTATATGAAAGGCATCTTTAAAAGCCTCGGGTAGAGTGGATCCCCACCAGATAGATGGTGATGATGGTGCTGTTGATGATGGTGGTGATGATGGTGGTGATGATGGTGATGATGGTGATGAGGACAGTGATGATGATGATGGTGATGATGGTGATGATGGTGATGATGGTGATGATGGTGATGATGGTGATGGTGGTGATGATGGTGATGGTGACGGGATGACCATGACAAGGATTATGTTAAAATGTATATCATTTAGATAACCTTCTTGACATCCTAAAATACTCTCCTTTGCTCTTGGGTAACTGAGTTCATAGTATCTTTCCTAAAAATTATATTTAATTCATAATAATTTCTGGTTTAAAACCCATCCATCCCCTAAAAATCATAGCTTGGTAGCATTAATTATGAGGCTATTGCCACAACTGTGGCAAATTTTGTCTTGAACATGGGGTTCTTAGATGAACTTTTACACATTAAACTCAGCAATCATATATTGAAAATGTATAAGGTACTCGGCACTAGATACATGAGAACTTTATGAACAACACATTATGACATACTAGAAACCAAAGCCAGAGGTGCAACAGCCTCAGATGAGAAAGATAACACATTTACAAAGCAAATAACATCTAAAATACCAACCAGGATACAGAAATGCAATAACGGCCGAGTGAATTTTAGCTGTATAAATGCTCTTGCCTTCACATTGTTTCACAGCAAACATTTCCAGGCTCCTGTGAAAATGTGGTGTATGATGAAAAGCAACATTTATTATCTTAGTTTGTATTAGTAACTCAATTTCCCTTAGGACTGCTATAGATGTAGAAGGGGATTGGAACTGAATTAACAAAGCTATTTGGGTAACAGTTGAAATGAGATCCAAGTATGAAATAATGTGTCTATAAATCTTTCTCTGTGTCTGTAAATTCTGTAATCCCTTGGGCTACTCTGTTGGTACCTGGAGGGCTAAGTGATTATTTTAATTAAAAAAAAAAACAGTAGGTGCAAATATAGGTTGTGATTTAGAGACAAGACTTAAATTTTTCCAAAGATATTTCATATATTCTGCATATGAAAATATCAGAATATATATATTTTTGCTTGCACTGCTGATAGTCCAACAAAGATCTAAAGACAAAGGGTACCTTTTAAATACCCATTAAGTCATCCAGACATCCAATAGAGACCGGGACAAACTATCATCTACAGGCTGCTGTTTGGGGTAGAGCTGGCAAGGAGGCTTGAGCCATGGTCTCTGCCTTCAGTGATACCACAGACCAGCTGGAGAGCAAGGGATGCAGACCAGCATCTCTGATGGTTGTAATGAGGTAACTGACTCCCAGAGACTTACAGAGAACCTGCTATGACTGCTCAGAGAGCTGCTTTGTTTATCAAAGGCTGAGCTAAGCCCTGAAGATGAGGAGGAGCGGAGATATGGAGAAGGGGAAAAGGGCCTCTTATGTAGTAGGAAAATGATGCTGCTCCAAGTGACCAGTTTTGTTGAGAAGCAAGACCGGAAAGTCAGGCCGGTGTCGGACTGCAGAGCACATGTGCCAGGTCGTGAACACTGGCTTAGGAAAGAGCCAGCTGAAGGGGCCAAACACACACACTCCTGAGGGGAGAGACCACGACTCACACCTCACGTCCTCAGTGTCTATATCGTGTCTGATACATGGTAGACGCTAAATGAGAATACGGGGAATAAAATGACAAGACCTTCACCTCAAAGGTTCAGTAAGTTGGATACACGTGGCAGCAGGGCATCCCACAAACTACATAACATTTAGACCTTCTTCCTAATAACTTGCCAGACTTTGGATACATACATTATGTTGTCCCAGACACAGTTTTCTGTCCGCAAGGTAGATATAATTATCTAGTTGAGGTATTTGTGAGGGTCAAAGGTAATGGACGCTGAGGAAATGTGGTAATAATGAGATTAGAGTTGTGCTAAAGAGGTGAGTGTGACATCTATTAAGGGTTATTCAAATATGGTTAGTGGTTACCGTATGTGTCAACTCAGCTAGTTTTTATTATTTTTTTAAAAAATAGTGTTTAATTTTGAGAGAGAGAGAATATGAGCAGTGGAGGGGCAGAAAGAGAGAGAGGGAGACACAGAACCCGAAGCAGGCTCCAGGCTCCAAACTGTCAGCACAGAGCCCAAATGCAGGGCTCAAACTCATGAAACATGAGATGGTGACCTAAGTAAGCCAAAGTCAGATGCTTAACCAACTGACCACCCAGATGCCTCTCAACTCCATTACTTTCGTGTGTCAATGTGGCTGAGCCAAGAGGTGTCCAGACTAAACATTATTCTCTTGGGTCTGTGGGGCATTTCTGTATGAGATCAGTGTTAGAGTCTGTAGACTCAGGAAAGAAGGTCGCTCCCTCCTCCAGTGTGAAGGGCCTCACTGAACCCTCGAGGGCCTGAAGAGAACAAAACAGCAGAGGAAAGAGGAATTCACCCTGTTTACATCCTGCCTGGCCAGCAGGGACACTGGTCTTCTCTCCTTGGACAGGGATTTACATCCACTCCGGTGGTTCTCAGGCCATTGGACTCAAACTGGAATCCACCACTGGATTTTGTGTATCTCCAGACTGCAGATGGTAGATCCTGGGACTTCTCAGTCCGCATAAGCACAGGAGGCCAGTCCTCCTAACGGATCTCTTCACAACACACACACACACACACACACACACACACACACACACACCTCCTACTGGCTCTGTTTTTCTGGAGAACCCTGACTGATACAACAAAAAAAAGTCAATGGCCACCAAAGCGGAAATGGGGAAATAAGAACTGAGATGAGAGATGCTCTAAGGTAAAGATCGTAAGGAGTGGACATGGTAGGCAAGGGCTGGCACAGATCTACTTCTGATAACGTGGACAAAATAAAGTGCCGGTGCTCAAAAATAAAACAGAGCGATGGATGGTATGTTAGGAAGAATGGTCAGGGCGATCCTGTCAAAGAAGGTGGCATTGGAGTTGAGATGAATGCGTGGAAGTCTTCCAATAAGAATGAAAAGAACACAGTCCCTGATGCAGGAGTCCAAAGAACAATCTAGAAGCCCCCTTGGCTGGAGAACTATGAAAGAGTGGAGGGTCACAGAACTTGTGCTTAGAGAGAGAGTGGCAGGTCACATCAGTGGAGTGTCACGGGCCACGCATGGTTAGGTTTTGAATTCTGTCCTCAGTGTGATGAGCAGGCATTAGTTTATACACGTGAGACATAGTTCTAGAAGGATCACTCTGGATGCCTGTTTGAAGAGTAAGCTGTGGGAATTCCAGACTGGAGAGGAAAGAAAGGTCCGTTAAGAGGCCCCTGCGTCTACAGTCTGAGGGGTGATGGCGATTTTGACTGAGGGTAGAGGTGGGGACATAGGAAGTGACCAGATTCAGTTTGCAGGAGGGTTGACAGGGCTTGCAGGTAAATTAGATAAGAGACCATGTGAAAAAGACAGGAGCAATGACTGAAAGATGCTCATCCTTAGCCACTACTGAGTGAATAGCAGTGTCGTGCACGGAGGCAAAATGGCCTCTTGTAGGAAAGGCAGTCTTGGCAAAAATATTTAGGGTTTCGTTTCGCACAGGTGATAGTTGAAATGCTTCTGTCCATCTTACTACGTGTCTGGAGGGCAGATGGATATGTAAAGTCAGAGTCAGGGAGAGAGACAGAGCTGGGGATGGCAATTTTGTAGTCATCAATGTAGAGCGGGGTATCAAGCTGTGGGTCTGGATGCCATTTCTTAAAAATGGGCAACAACAGACAACGGCCTCTAAGACTGGAACCTGATATCAGTTCTGAGGTCGGAAAGATAAGGAGAAGTCAGCAGGGGCAAGGGAGGGGCAGTGGCCCAAGAGGGGTGGGGGTGGGGGGCAAACAGAGGACTTCGGTGTCCCAGAAAAGTTATGCACAAAAACGGCCATTGCACTGCGGGACCTGAGGTTAGTTGGAAGCCTGGAGAACAGAAGTAGGGTTGAAAATCAGACTAGAATAAACAAGCAAAGAAAGAGAGACAGTGAGTCTAGATCATTCTCACAGAGTTTTCCTTTCCTAGGCCAGAGAAATTGGGTAGTAAATGGTCAGGGTGAAGAAATCATGGAAAATTATTTACTAAATCACATGCAACTTGGGAGATATCATGGCAAGTTTGTGTGTGGATGGAAAAAATCAGACACAGGTTTTCCTAGTAAAGATTTACAAAAGTCTGTAAGGTATTATCACCCTTGTAGATATGGGGAAAAAAACGAGTTTCCCAGGGCAATAGGCTTGCCCAAGACAGCATATGAATTAGAAGTGTTGAGAAGAAATTTCATTCAGCTCCACTGATTTCTAAGGAGGAGATTCAGTCCATTGGAACAAATATACACAGTGACCATAAACTGATTTTTACCTCAGGTCTGAACGAGGCAAAGTTAGATTTCAAATAGCAACGGGAGTACCTGACTTTGGATTAAACGCAAAATCTCCAAATTCCTCATTAGTTCAACAACATAGTTTTTGTCTGTTTGTTTTATAATTTAAGGATTGGGGGGAGCTCCCAGCGCCGAGCAGATTCATGCACAGAACACTTCAGTGTCAGACAGGTGGCCGGAAGTTTCAGGAGAGAGTAGGGTGACGGGAGCCGGACACCTCGGAAACATGCAATTTGTTTAACTAAGACGACTCGGTGGGAATAAATGAAGGCACAAAAAAGTTGAAAAATCTCGCGCGTGCTAGTTGAAGCCTTGGAAGCAGAGTCAGGATTTGGACCTGCTTCTTTTTAGAGTGAGAGCAGCTCTGGACCAAAGCCGCAGGTGAAGAGGAAGGTTGAAGGCAGCATTGGGAATTGATTGGAAGGTTTTTGATGGAGGCAGGGAGTGCCGGAGAGAAGGAGTAGATGTCTGTTCGTTCTGCCGGTAAGTAATTACAGAAAGGACCCGGAGCCAGCGCCGCTCCAAAGAAGAGATCAGCTGCTTTCACATGTAAAAATCTCTGTTTTAATAGGAGAGTGCTCATACTGAAGCTATGACAACTCAATTATTGCTACTACCTTTGCTAAGAAATACCTGTGTGTTACTATGGCAAAGAGATAGTGCTAACACCAATAATTCAGCGCATTCTCCCGCACTGTCGCCGTGCCAGTAGCTTTGCATTTGCACAAAGAAATGCTATGTCCTTCTTGAAATATATTATTTTTTTAGGAATAACACAAATGTAAGGATGTATGGTACCAAAATAATTTTTGCTTTTATTCCAAATTGGTTTCCTCATGTATATATCAAACCACAGTAAATTAGATCCTAGCTATTAGGAGAGGTGGAAGGGGCACACTTCATCCATTAAACTGAGGCATATATTTAGGCCCACAGACTGGCTGAGATAATAGAATGAACCAAAAGATGCTTTTTAATGACAATAAAAGTATTTTAAAGTAATTAATCCATGTTCAAAATCTTTTTTAAGAAGTAAGAGCTGGAGCCCCTCCTTAACAAAGGCTTCTAGAGTCCTGAGAATGGTCCTCCCCTTACCTTGACTCTTGTCCCTGGACCAGCGCTGGGTGGATGCAACTGAGCACCGCAGCGGAGACATGAAGGCGTCAGCTCCAGGGCCGGGGGCGGAGGTGAAAGGCTGAAACAATGGAGCGCAGGCAGAGGGGCCTGACTCTCGCCCCCTTCACCGGGATCACTGATTATGAAAACAATCTATTTGAAGATCAAATTAAAACTCTCATTAGGATCAAGGCACCTGGTTGACTCAGTCAGTTAAGCCTCTGATTCTTGATTCGGGCCAGGTCATGATCTCATGGTTTCTGGGATGGAGCCCAGTGTCAGGCTCTGTGCTGACAGTGTGAAGCCTGCATGGATTCCCTCTCTCTCCCTCCCTCCCTTTCTCTTTCTCTTTCTCTCTCTCTCTCTCTCTCTCTCTCTCTCTCTCTCTCTCTCTCTCTCTCTCTTCTCCTCCTCCTCCTCCTCTTTCTCTCTCCCCCTCCCTTCACTCTCTATTTCTCAAAAAATTATTCTCATTAGGATCAAGCATACCAATTAAAAGGTGGGAAGTGTTATATTCATATTTAACAAAATCACTCAAAATCCAACCGCTATATGGAAGCCCAAGTCACGTGGACCTCCTCCCTGAAGCCTTGGCCAATCCAACCAGCTGTCCACCCTCAGTTCCAAGTCCCCACAATACCTGGGGTAGATGTTTTGGGAAAGAAACATATTCTCCTTTCTGTTCTCGCTTGACTTGGTCCTGTCTGATTTCCTCAACTAATCTTTAAGCTATATGTGGAAAAGACTGAAACGTGACCCAAAATAGCTGTTAAATAAATGAAAGAAAATTTGCTTAGCAAATAGGGTCCGCAGCATGTGACTGTCACTGAGAGAGGTTGCTATCTTCCAGGTGATGGAAACATGATTGAACTATTTCAAATATATGTTAATCCATAATTGTATATTATATAACATGTGTTATATAATATGTGATATCTATTATTATACTCAGGGATGTGAACATGCAGTCAAAGTCTCTACTTCCTCTTTCAGTAGGAGTCACACACGATAACTATACCATTTGGTACAAGTTCTCTGTTCACATATAACCTAGTAAGTTAGTAATACGTTTTTGTAATTATTCAGTTTTTTTAGATTCAATTCTTTTGAATCAACCTGGGTAAGCCCGTAGTTACTGAATTCTGCCTTGTGTAAATGTCAGCTCATTTATTTACTTGGCGCAAATACTAGGCAATATGGTTTTGTTTTTGAGTCATTAGTTCTAGGTTTACATGTGGGCTCTGGTATTTACCAGCTACGTAATTCTGGGTAAGCTATTAACTGGGGTAAGTTAATTAACCTTCCCAGGCATAAGTTTTCCCATTGAGAAGGTGAGGCTGGCGCCTCACCGGACTGCTCAGAAGACTGAGGATGACGTCTGTGAAGCATACTTAGCAAAGAGGGACCCTCTGTCACCATCACTGTCATCCTTTCCAGTGTGACCGGCTGAATTGCTGGGTGTAGGTTTAACTACAGGAATCCCTAGCAGAAAAATCCCAAGTCACTGAAACACTCATTACTTTGGGGAATGAATTCCAAGTCACAAACTAAGAACTTGAACAGACTGTTTACAGCTCTTTTCCTGACTGTGAAATATGGTGGAGGCCATTTCATGTACCAACACATAATTTCAAAAGACAGGAATTTAAATCAACACTAATTAAAATATCTATGCTTGTATGTAAATAGATTACAGCTGAAAAATAATTAAATGTAATTTTATTAATCAAGTGAGTGCAGAGAAGAGGAGAGGTTGAAGTGGATAGAAAAGCATTTCTCTATCGGCACATCTTTTTTATGAGATTTAAAAAGTCATAATTAATCTACTCCAAGCAAAAAACAGTAACATGGCTATCAGAGAACAATCATTTTAAAATGAAATAATATAAAAGATTCTTTGATACTGTTGAAATAACTCTCCAGGCCCAAGATGGCCCTTCAGCTTCAAGTAAGCTACATTTCTCTTAAAAATGAATGGTTTGGGGGCACCTGGGTGGCTCAGTCAGTTAAAGTGTCCAACTTCAGCTCAGGTCGGGATCTCGCTGTTTGGGCGTTTGAGCCCTGAGTCGAGTTCTGTGCTGACAGCTCAGAGCCTGGAGCTTGCTTTGGAGTCTATGTCCCTCCCTCTCTCTGCCCCTCCCCTACTCACACTTTGTCTTTCTCTTTCAATAATAAAAAACATCAAAAATTAAAAAATAGAATAATAATGAATGGTTTTATAGCTAATGAATTTGGAAATCTGACTGAGATAGTACAAGAATATGGTTCGGTTGAGCAGGCATTGGAATCAAACAATTCCAGCCAGAATCTTGACTCGCTGTTTATCTGATTAATGATCTCAGGGAAGCTACTCAAACTTTCTCAGGTTCAGTGTCCTTATTTATAAGTTCAAGACAATCTTAGTATCTAAATTGCAGACTACTTTGGAGATCACATAAACCAGGTGAAATGCCTAAAATGATGCCTCCCACTTTCAGTCCCCTACTTGAAGGATTAGATGCCGGAAACATTAGCCAACCAGAGACACGCCACTACCCTGGCACTGAGCCACACGTAGTGTGGGACTCTGGTCCCAGCAAGAAGGGACACGAACCAAGATCTGGCCCAACTGACTGCCTGCAGGACTTGAGACTAGAACACAGCAAAGAGAAACTAAACCAAACCTAGAAATCCCAGTACGTTGGTGAGACAGACAGAAAGCCAAGTTCAGGGAGGCTGAGCCTTCACAGGGCAGAATGCCTGAGAGGAGTGAGCTGCACAGAGAGATGACCCGGAGATTATGGTTGAGTATTCATATGTACATGTGTGTCACGGGACATTAGTTCAGGTGTGAAAAACATTCTTAGGTCCATTCCTAGAAATAATATAAAAGATTCTTAGGTACTGTTGAAATAACTCTCCAGGCCCAAGATGGAGCCACCCGGGCCCTGGTGGCACGTTAGCCGACTGAAGCTTGGTTAACTTCCGGGCCACGTGGATGGTCCGCGGAACCAGAAACACGGTGGATTCACTCACGCCACCCCCAGACCCGCAGGCTGACTGGGTAGCCCCAGCTAATCAGGTAGCTTATAGTCGTGTCTTCCTTGTTCCTTATTTCTTATTTTGTGGAAGCTTTCTGCCACCCGCACCCCACTGTCATTCTCTGAAAGGAGAATGCCGTCTACAGCCATACCACCCTGAACGTGCCTGATCTCGTCCGAAAGGAGACTGCCTACCCCATGACGTGCTGAAGTTTGCCTGTGTCCCCTACTTGTCTTCTTTAATCATATTTTAACAGTATTTTCTGCTACCAAGCAGCACACTCCAGGGACCTGAAAACATCTGCAGGCCTACTGTGAGTTGCTTTAGGCCTTCTGAATCTGCCGCGGGTCTGAAGGAGCACTGCTAAACAGATAGCTCTACACAGAGAGGCGTCCATTATCCTGCTGGCAATGACTTAATGTCACCAATCCCTTCATTTACTGAAAGGGCCTTCGCAAACCATTTTTCTGAGAAGTGCTGGGCATTTGAGTGATTTTAAGTCACTAAGTAACTCTGGAAAAATTAATTCAACAGGATTGGATATATGAATATCAGCACTGTCCTTGCTAATGTGATTTTTTTAAAAAGTACTTTTTCTTTCGTTTATTAATTTTTGAGAAAGAGAGCACAAGTGGGGAGGGGTAGAGAGAGAGGGAGACATAGAATTGGAAGCAGGCTCCAGGCTCTGAGCTGTCAGCACAGAGCCGGACACGGGGCTCGAACCCACAAACGTGAGATCATGACCTGAGCCGAAGTCGGAGGCTTAACCGACTGAGCCACCCAGGCACCACTTGGGATTTCATTTTGATGCAGTACCTGGACTGCAAAATTCATCCTATTCCTTCTGGCTTCCTGGTTAAAATGATCATTTCTAGGACTAAGAATGACAATTTTCTTTCTTACCCTGTGTTTTTCATGGAAACTTAGAAAAAAAAGAAGAAATTGAGAAACATATTATGACAGGTGATCATCTGCAAACACACAACTCTTTCGATGTCTGCCACGTTGAGCTTCATCTTATAGCATCTGTACTGGCAATAGAAACGGTGCTTGGCTGTCGAAGTGAGTGGTGCATACAGTGAAAAAAAAAGTCACAATAGTGACGACTGGAAAATAAAGCTGAGTGTGTGTGTGTGTGTGTGTGTGTGTGTGTGTGTGTGTGTTTCAGTAGAGAGAAGCTCTTTGCTTTCCCAGCTTTCTTTCAGTAAAGAATGCTGTCATTTTGGTCCATTCCTTGTCATCTTTCATAGCAAAACAATGCCACAGGGGAAAGAGACAACTGTCACATGTATGAGAGGACTGCCAAAGAGCCTGAAACCAGTACAAAAGGATCTCCCTCACCAGTTGCAGAAAAACGGCAACTCCATCCAGCGCACACAGGTGGGTGTGTCAGAGCTACTCATGTTATCAAAGCTCGATTTTTCTCAACAAAAGCCTGTATTACATTCATTTTTTTAGCATAAGGATATTATAAGATTCTATATGATCTTATGACTATCTTAAACAGGTCTGTTCATATTTCTGCAAACTGACTTTGATGCAATTTTTCAAAAAGTCACTTGAAATATGTCTTAAAAAATAAGTTTTGTGAGTTTAAAAAAATGTTTTTTTGGAAAGCTGGAGCAGGTACAAAATCTAAAACCTTGAAAGTATACCTCTGAGCCTTCAAACTCAAATCAAATTTACTTGATGCTTTGTTTTCCAGTGGGTTTTGGTTGATCAAATGAGATGCATCTGGAATCCTTCAGATGCTCAACGTGCAGTGAAGGGATTTAGGAAACTCTAGTTCGACCTAATGTATTTACATGTCTTAATGTTCAATTAGCATTCAAATTAACCGAATGAACTTCAACACCTTTTGTTTTATTGACTATTTATTTTAAGACATGCCACAGAAATGAAATAAGTAGAACATGTTTGGCTGGGAGGAGATATGTATAAGTTGCCCATGGCAATCAGTCTCGGTAATAGAGATATTTGAAAAGTGTGCAGGTGATTCAAAAACAAATATGTGACTCTGCTATACGTTTTATCTTCTAGAAGTAATGTAGTCTATTGTAAGGAAGGAAAGGCAGCCAGAGAGGATACTGGCATGGGAGGTTAATGCACAGAGAATCCACTGCACAGAGCCAATCACCCCAGTAGATGGAAGTAACCCTTTACCTAGCGTTAAAGAAGAGTGAATCTAACTAAGACTATTTGTGTGTTATCTGGTCTGAACACAGCACACTCAAATGAGATGATTACAAAATAAAAAATCTGTAATGTATCGCGGGGAAGCTCGATATAAACTATAGGTTTAACCATGAGTACACAAACACAAGACCACACGTATAAGTGCAGATGTAGACATTACCTAAATGTTCACAAAACTCTGATACAAAATTCCAATGCATTGGAGAAGTACGGAAGCAAGAAAAACGGAGAGTGGCCAATTAAGAAACACGCGGAGAAAGATGAAAATGCATCATAAGGGCCAGCATGGTGGTAAGGCACAGGCTCAGGTGACAGCGATGGAGAAGCTCAGGTGCTAATCGTGGCACCTGCAGCACATGAAGCGTCGCAGATGAGAGCAGGAATCTCAGAGTCAGACCTCCCGGACGCAACCCTGTCTCCACTCACTAGAGACATGGCGGGGGCCAAGTAAGCTCACACACCGTGTCTTAGGTCCCTCATCTCAAAGTGGGGATGGGCACAGTCCCTTCACTTCAGGCTCGTTACGAGGACTGAAGCAATGTTCACGAAGCGCTTAGACCTATATGTGTCTATTAACTGACTGACCACCCCAATTTCTTGGGTTTTTCATTTATGCAACAAGTAATACCATTGACCCCAAAAAGTAGTTTCAAGGAGTGCATTTGTTCATCTATGGACGGCATTGGCCATCGTAACTGAACCAGGGTCAGCTTCCAATAAGTGTTATAGTTGTAAATATTGTTACTATAGTAAAGAGCTAAAATATAACACGCGCCTGTTGCGTGTTTGAAAATGTTCTAGGCATTTTACATTTTTATGTATTCATTTTCTCCTAATAATAACCTTTGAGGTGGATTTTATCATTACCCCCATTATTCAGATGGGGAACTGGGGACAGGTAAATAAGCATAATAAATAATCCTTGTCTTAGAAAGCTAGTAGAATTGAATATGACATTTAGTTATGAACCAAGGCATTAAACATAATTAGTTTTGCCAAGCAACACTCTAGGGCTTTCTTTCGTAGGTACTTCCTGATTTTGTGAATGAGCTGGTCAAGATAATTTGCTGTGTTGGCACCTGCACACAGCCAATGTTTCTCGGAGAGGTTCTTTATGTATTCTTATGTGTGAGAGTTGCTGAACGCTATCAGAGGTAGCTAGCTAGCTGTCTCTCTAACATACATCTTCTCCTTCTTTCTTAATGAGTTATAAATATTCGAGGAACTGAAATACCCACCCACAGTGCTATATTTCCAGCTTCCCTTGCAGCTAGGAGGAATTATTGACTAAATTCTGTCCAGTGAAATGTAAGCAGAAGGTTAGAGTTTTGTGTCTATAAATTCCTAAAATACAAAGCCTGAAGGACACCGCTGATGGAAACTGTCTCACTCCTTTTGCCTTTTAATGTTTGTAGTATGGACTCGATGCATGATGTTCCATAAAACATCTCCAGCCAAGAGATGACCTTAAGGACAACACCAAGCACAGAGGGCAGTGATGCATGAAAAAAGGAGAGGAACCGGATCCTTGATGTCACGGTGATGTATATCAGCCTTAGACCACCTCCCGCTGAACTTCTACTAGAGAGAAAAATACACTTGATTCTGTTTTAGTCACTGTAATTTTTGGTCCCTGTTCCTAGCAGCTGAATGCAATTCCTGATACAAGCAGCCATGTGAACCAGACATCAAGGGCAAACGGGATATATCTAAAGAAAATAAGAATGCTAATAATTATTTGCAGTAAAGCATGAGTACATGTTATGCAAGAAGTAGCACAGAGGAGAATGAGGTTGTCCAGGGGAAAACTGTTACTTCTATTTGTGTAGGTTCTTAGAGGGGGTGAAGTTTGGATCGAATCTTGAAACATCAGAAGGCATTCAATAAAGTAGGAGTGAAGGGAGAGGCTGTAGCCATTCCAGACAAAGAGAACTTGGGGAAAAAGGCACATGGAGGCATGAGTCATTTTAGATGCTTCTGAATCAAACTGGTATTAGTCACTGGGCTCAAAAATATATAATTTAGTGCAAAACAGATAGCATGTTTGATTGAATAAGACATTATAAAACTTATCTGGCTCATTTAAAGAAATCTACATATTCTTCTCCATTTAATTTGCCTAAAAGCAGTTTAACCTTAAGAGGGGAGCGAGGGGAGGGAGAGGCTGGTGAAGGAGCTGGCCTTCACAGCCCGTCTCTCAGAATGCAGGTGTGAAATAGCCTATATCGACCCGTTTTCCCTCCACACGTTGGATGAGCCTGACAAAGCATGCTGAGAGAGAACCTGAGAGGCAGCCTTCGGAAAAGTACGAATCCCCAACAAATTAATATTCTCTCATCCTGATAAAAACAACATAAAATATGCACGATGGGTTTTAATATTCATGACTTACATCTTTCAAGAGATTGGCGAGATATCAAATGTAATACAATAACAAGAAAACACTTTGAGGAGGTATTCAAAGTACTTCACAGAATTAATGAATTCTTGCACTCTCCTTGAGAGAAAGAAAAGAGGCAGAAATTATTCACCAACCTTGCAGACAAGTCCAATGGCTGAAGGCTATTCTCAGAAGGTCGTAAGGTCCAGCTATCTGGTCCTCCAAGCCTTGGGCTTCCTCACCGTGTCCGTGAGTAGGAGCACACAGGCAGTCCCATGCGTGGTGTGGGCAGACCTCCAAGGAGACCTTTAACAAGGGCCCAGATGTGTCCACCATTTGCAGAATGTGCACCATGGCTTACAGTTTACTTTATACACGTCTTGTAGTTCTGATTGCAAAACTGGGAAAATGCTTATCTTGGAGTAAGTTGAAAGCTAATGCCCCACTCGTGGTGCCAACCCTAAACTTGAACTTCTGCAGAGGTGGAACTTCCCTGTCACATGACACTGTGACAGCCACCATTGTCATGGGCACCACATTTTAACCATTCTTACAGATTTCATTTTGTTGGCACACTTATAACAATAATAATAGTAGTATTAATTGTAATGGTGGTAGTAGTAGTTGTCGTCGTAGTAGTGAATACTTGTTAGGACATAGTATGTGCTGGTCATTTTTCTAAACATTAACCAAATTAGTTAAACCCACAATATACTTACTAGTTTTACTTTCCAGATTAAGTAATTTGCCCAAGGACACATACTTAATAAGATTTGGAACCAGAATGCAAATCAAGACTCTCATTACTATTGCCTAACAAATAAGCTAGACCCAAAAGAAGTTCTCTTTTTCTTAGAACTTTTGACCATGCCTTCGAAGATGTTATACGGCTTGGGTTCAGTCAGGAGTTCCCTTTACTCCATGGTATAAACCTCCTGTGTCCAACCTCCCCAAACGAGGACGATCATATACATTAACTTTTGAGGGAAATACACCCCTTTAAAATGTCATTTCAACTCATCTTCTTTTTAAAAATACTCCCAATATTATCACATGCTATGCATAACTTGAATATTATCTCTTATTTTCTCACTAATTTGATCAATGAATCCTGCGGTGTGCTTAGCCACGGTCTCTTCCCTATTCTAGTCCTTCCCATCTCCATTTCTGCTGGCTGACATGCTGTTTCCCTGGCCGGTATCCAACTCCTTCCTTCCTGCAAGGGTCGTACTACATGGTGTCCCCTCCAAATGGCCTTCACTGGGCTCCCCCATCCTACCTGCCCCCTCTTTCTCATCTCACCCTGGTTATTTCCTCCATAGTACTTCCCTCAATTTCTAAATACCACAAGTTATTTATTTTATGTCTCCTCCATCCAATGCTTGAGTTCGTAAGTTCCTTGATAACAGGGCTGACATTTACCTCCACTTTGCTCACTGGGGCCAGAAACACTGCCTACAGCATGATGGTTGATCACAGTGTCTTGTTGAATGAGTAAATATTCTCTGGCTTCTTACAAGAAAGAGCCCCCAAGATGAGACTTGAAGGATGAGTAAGACTTGGTGGGAACATCCATTCAGAATGTTCCCGAATTCCAGCTACACGTATGCACTGTCTTTGGGGCAGCCCTGGCCAAGGCTGCACTCATGTCCTTGTTCTCTTGGCCCTGCTCATCCTTAGTGAAGAGCGTCCATCAGATCCAAACCAGAAACTCAGTCAGCCCTGATGACTACCTAACCATCAGTCCTCAGACTCAGTCACCAAGTTCTGCCAATTCTGCCTCCACAGCTTAGGGTTTTATAATCTGCTCACCATGACTTCTCCTTCTTTTGTTTCTCCAGATCCCTCATTAAACTGTGGCTTCTGCCATACTGAACCACTTCTAATTTCCCAAATTAATATGCACGTCTTCTCAGGTGTCCATGCTCTGGTGAAAGCTATTTTGGGAGCATCTGGGTAGCTCAGTCAGTTAAGCATCCAACTCTTGATTTTGGTTCAGGTCATGATATCATGGTTCATGGATTTGAGCCTCTCATTGGGCTCTGGGCTTATGGCACGAAGTCTGCTTAGGATTCTCTCTGTCTCCTTTTCTCTTGCTACCCCTCCCCCATTCTCTCTCTCAAAAATCAATATTTAAAAAAATCTATTGCTGCTGCTTATGTTGTATGACCTTTTGCACTTTATCAGTGTAGATAAACCTAGCTCGTTCTTCAAAATTGCAGAGATTACCTAGTTTTTTGTTGGTGGTGGTGGTGTTGTTTTTAATGTCCACTCACACAAGCCAGGCTGAGTTAGGTACCTTCTTTTTTTTTTCCAAGTCCATCAAATACATTCCTGTTTCTTTTATTACACTAGAGACCAGATTGTCCCAGGTGCCTCCTCCTTGACCTCAGCTCCATGTGAACAAAGCCAGTGTCTTCCAACTCATTCCACCTGGGGCTGGCACAGTGGCTGATATGTGATTGTGCACAAGGTTGGTTCAAATGAGGACTGGTGCAGTATTAGACCAAGGGCAAGTCTCAGGAGTATTATAAATGGTAGGAGGAGATGCAGGTTGGAAGAGATGGGCCTTTCAAAATAGAACACTGGAATCAACCCTGGAGGTCAATGAAGTGCATACCATATTATAATAGTGATCATTTTTAAAAATTAGTATTTATTGAAAAAATGTTGTAATTGCGTATACAAATAAATAAAAGTAAAACATAGTTCCCTTCGTTAGGAAATTGCAATGTCATTGGGGAAACAGATATATCGAATAGCTATATAACAAGACAGAATTAAATAAATGTTAGAGCAATAAGTTATGCATGATGAGAATTCAGAAGGAGCAGCTCTTCCCCATTTGAACGTTCCAAGAATAACACAAACACTATAACCCAACATGGAACTAATCCTTCTCTCCGTGAACCATCTACCTCCTAGATTATCGACCTCATTCTTTTTTAAAGAATAATTTTAATTAATTGATTGATTGATTGATTTAGAGGGAGAGCAGGAGAGAGTGTGAGTGGAGGAGAGGGGCAGAGGGAGAGAGAGAGATTTCCAAGCAGGCTCCACGGCCAGCGTGAAGTGGGGCTCTATTCCATGACCCTGGGATCATGACCTGAAACCAAAATCAAGAGTCAGGTGTCAACTGACTGAGTCACCCAGGCATTCCTCTATTTCATTCTATCGTGACTAATAAATTCTTTACCCATATTGCAGCATGCCATCTTGTCCCTTTTCATTTATCTCTGATAAATCTAATCTGAATCATGATGCCAGTGATAATAACTCCTTTTTAAAGTAATTAATTTGTTCCATTTTTTTTTATTAAGGGTATATTTATATAAGGTAAAATTCAACCTTTGTAGTAAACAGTATTACAAATATTGATAGGTGAACACAGTTATTTAACTACCATCAAGGTCAAGTTATACAACAATTTTATCAGCTCAGCAATTCATATCACCTCTGCCAGCCTTTGGTGACCACCGATCTGTGTACTGTCCCTATAGTTTTGTCATTCATATGTCACGTAGCGTTTTGAGTCTGGCATGTTTCACATGCAGATGCATCTGAAATTGATCTACATTGTATCAGTAATCCATTCCCGTTAATACCGCTAGTTTCCTATCATATAGATGCACCATGGTTTGTTTATCCCTCAGCCAGTTGGAAGACATTTGGGCTATTTTCTGTTGTTGTCTTTTACAAATAAAGCTGATTTAAACATTAGTGTACGGGTTTTTACGTGGACATAAGTGTTCATCTCCCTTGGGTAAATACGGAGGAGAGAG